>NC_057814.1:570291947-570585887 GCF_018294505.1 Triticum aestivum
GGAGGAGGAGGGAGGAGGAGGGAGGGGAGGAGGGAGGAGGGAAGAGGAGGGACGGAGGGAGTACCTCGGTGGAGGAGCAGCGCGGCGGCGGCGGACGACGGGTTCGGCGCGGGCGAGAGTGAGTGAGAGGGTCGGGCGCGTGGTGAGGATAAGGTAAGTAAGTAGTAGCGCGTTTTCGAGATACGCGCTACTGGTATGGAACGTAGCAGTAGCGGTGGTTGCATATACGTGCTACTTCTAAGTGGGGCTAGCCATCTGCGCCCAATACAAACATAGCAGCAGTGCGTTTTCCTAGAACACGCTACTGCTAAAGTAGTAGCAGTAGCACGGTTTACTTAAACACGCTACTACTAAGTAGCAGTAGCGCACTGTTTTGCCCAGCGCTACTGCTAAGATGCTGTGTATAAGGTTTTCCCTAGTAGTGAAGTGTTCGAACAAGTGATGTCGACACTGATGACTTCCCGATTAAGATAGGACTGCATCAGGGGTCAGCTTTGAGCCCTTATCTTTTTGCATTGGTGATGGATGAGGTCACAAGGGATATACAAGGAGATATCCCATGGTGTATGCTCTTTGCGGATGATGTGGTGCTAGTTGACGATAGTCGGACGGGGATAAATAGGAAGTTAGAGTTATGGAGACAAACTGTGGAATCGAAAGGGTTTAGGCTTAGTAGAACTAAAACCGAGTACATGATGTGCGGTTTTAGTACTACTAGGTGTGAGGAGGAGAAGGTTAGCCTTGATGGCTAGGTGGTAGCCCAGAAGGACACCTTTCGGTATTTGGGGTCAATGCTGCAGGAGGATGGGGGTATTGATAAAGATGTGAACCATCGAATCAAAGCCGGATGGATGAAGTGGCACCAAGCTTCTGGCATTCTCTGTGACAAGAGAGTGCCACAAAAGCTAAAAGGCAAGTTCTACAGGACGGCAGTTCGGCCCGCAATATTGTATGGCGCTGAGTGTTGGCCGACTAAAAGGCGACATGTTCAACAGTTAGGTGTGGCGGAGATGCGTATGTTGAGATGGATGTGTGGGCACATGAGGAAGGATCGAGCCCGGAATGATGATATACGAGATAGAGTTGGGGTAGCACCAATTGAAGAGAAGCTTGTCCAACAGCGTCTGAGATGGTTTGGGCATATTCAGCGCAGGCCTCCAAAAGCTCCAGTGCATAGCGGGCGGCTAAAGCGTGCGGAGAATGTCAAGAGAGGGGGGTATACCGAATTTGACATGGGAGGAGTCCGTTAAGAGAGTCCTGAAAGATTGGAGTATCACCAAAGAGCTAGCTATGAACAGGGGTGCGTGGAAGCTTGCTATCCATGTGCCAGAGCCATGAGTTGGTTGCGACATCTTATGGGTTTCATCTCTAGCCTACCCAACTTGTTTTGGACTAAACACTACTGGAATCTGGCATTTTGCCGTCCGCCACCTCTTTGCTGGCTGCCAGCTGACGGCAAAGAGGTCCTTTGTCGTCCGCTTTGAGGCGTACGACAAAGAGGTCCTTCGCCATCAGCTAGTTCTTTGCCGTCAGCTGGCGGATGGCAAAGAGGTGGGTGGGGTCCAATGGAGGTCTAAACCGTAACGACGAAGAAGAAGAGTATTTTAGTTTAGTTTTAGTTTATTTAGTTTAGTTTATTTTAGATTATTTTAGTTTTAGTTTAGAAGAAGAAGAAGAGTATTTTAGTTTAGAAGAAGAAGAAGATTAGTTTTAGTTTAGAAGAAGAAGAAGAAGAGTATTTTAGTTTTAGTTTATTTTAGATTAGTTTTAGTTTCTGTTTTAGTTTTAGTTTTAGTTTATTTTAGATTAGTTTTAGTTTAGTTTTAGTTTCTGTTTGAGTTTTAGTTTTAGTTTTAGTTTAGAAGAAGGAGGAGGAGGAGGAAGGAAGAGGAGGAGGGAGAAGAAGAAAGAAGAAGAAGAAGAAGAAGAAAGAAGAAGAAGAAGAAGAAGAAGAGAAAGAAGAAGAAGAAGAAGAGGAGGAGGAGGAGAAGAAGACGAAGAAGAAGACGAAGAAGAAGAAAGAGGAGAGGAGGAGGAGAAGAAGAAGAAACTAAAAAAAAACTAAATCGACACCCCGACACCCCGACCACCGACACCCCGACACCTGACACCCCGACCACCGACACCCCGACCCCGACCACCGACACGCCGACCCCGAAACCCCGACACCCTGAGACCCCGACAATCGACACCCCGACCCCAGCTATGCCGTCCGCCAGCAGACGGCAAAGATTCAAAGGTCTTTGCCGTCTGCTAGCAGACGGCATAGCTGGCCACGTGGCAGCTTCCCAATGCTGGCCTAGCTGAGCTCTTTGTCGTCTGCGAGCGGACGGCAAAGAGCGCCGTTAACCCCTTAACGGCTCTCACCCCACCCCATTGTCGTCCGCTCTCTTTGCCGTCTGCTGGCCTCAGACGGCGGACGGCATAATCCTTTGCCGTCCGTTTCCAGGAAGCGGACGGCAAAGAAGGCCTTTGCTGGCACGTGTTCAGACGGGCGGTTTGCCGTCCGCTGGCTGACGAGAAAGGACTTTGCCGTCCGGGATCTATACCTTTGTCGTCTGCCATGGCAGACGGCAAAGAAGCTGATTCCAGTAGTGAAAGGCTTTGTTGTTGTTGTTGTTGTTGTTGTTGTTGTTGTTGTTGTTGTTGTTGTATTAGATTTTCCAATTTTCAGTACTTACCACATGGTTGCACGGTGCTTAATTCAAATGTGAGGTTATGAGTTGTTATTACATTGCTTTATTCATAGTAGCTGCGCAAATGCTCTGGCAATAAATTTATTATTTATTATACATAGAAAATGTTTGCTAATTTTGCATTAGCAACGCATTTATTTGTTTCTTAGCACATCAAAATTGTTTACTTATAGGAAGATGATTTATGTAAACTAGCACATATGCCCGTGCGTTGCAACGGGAGAAAAAATAAATATGCATTTAAAGTTAGTGAGAATTAAATATGCAAGCAAAACCCTGTGTGCACGTGAAAGAGGAACATTTAGCTTCTCGGTTTCGCCGGACGTGAAGTAATCAATCCGCTATTTTTCTATTCGTTGATCTAGGGCATTTAAGAGTTTTGTTACGTCATAGTACGCCAGAGAAGGCCTATGAATTATTAAATCTACTTTTCCTTTCAATCGAGGAGATTTTAAGGTATGAAGTTTTTGAATATTGTAGGAAACGTGAACCATTTATAAAAGCCTGCACAGGTTTTTGAAAAATATGTACACTTTCAGAAAAACCCTAACCAAATTTGAAACAGGAACATCTTTTAAAATTCACCAAAATTTTATGAAATACCAAACTTTTTTTAATAAAAACATGAACATTATCTGAATTTGTGAACATTCTTTTGAAAGGGGAACATGTGTTGAAAATTCATAACATTTTCGAAAATGTTATCTTTTATACGTGAACATTATTTTGAATTATGAAATTTCACTAAACCAAGAATATTTTTTGAATTTGGAGCATTTTTTAAAATGCCACTTTCTTTCTGAAATCACGAAAAAATTGAAAACATTTTTTTTGAAAAAATGGGAAGCTTTTTCAAGTTCTGGGTATTTTTTAAAATAGCAACAAAATTTTGGAATTCTGAACATTTTCCAAAATTTGAATTTTTTTGGAAATTCTGAACGTTTTTTGAGAATTTTGAATTTATGAAATAAATTCTGTAAGAAAAATAAACTTGGAAAGAAAAAATAGATAAGGAAGGAGAATAAAAATAGAAGTAGAACACATAAATAAAGAAAAATGGGCCAACTCATTATTGGTTGTCATGTGCGAAGCTTCGACTATTTACCGACATATGCGGAAAATAGAATTTTCTCAGCTGCATGTGCAGAAAAATAAGTGGGCTGGTTTCGCTGGGCCACAGCGTGCGGCCCATGCACGAATTCTGGAAAAGGCTTCTTTTCTAGCAGACAAACACGTAAGAATTTAGTACTGCCTCAGATAGAAAAAAAATTCTTCGGTGGTGAACGGATGAAAAAATTGGTGAAACGCACCTTGCTTTATTAGTAGGAATAGATATAGATATAGATATAGAGGTATAGATAGATTATGTGCTTTTGTACAATGTACTATATGTAGATCATATCTTGGCCTATTACCAGACCAATCAACCAAATATAGATGCACTCTCCATCACTCACTTTTTCCCAAGGGCTAATAGGCTGATTAGACATTCCCAATACCTTCCTTATCTCCTCATGAATCCAAGGAAACAAACGATGCCAACTTATAAATGTAGGTGTCAATATTATTCTATGCATGTGCACACAAACATTTCTTCAATGATACACTCGTCCACAGTATCATGTGTTCTTGAACTAGAGTGACTAATACTACTTTTGTCTCGTTCATTGGACCAATTGTTTCAGACCATAATCTAGCCCGCCCATCGATCTCCAACCGACCACAATGGCAAAATGAGAAGATATGGAAGGCATCTAGATTCTTCATCTTTGGTAGTGCAATAGATTTTGACAGAGTTTCGGGAAAATCCACCACCAACAGATGGTTTCCACCAAGTAAAACATCAAGGCGGCTAGATTATGAGGAAAAAGAAGATCACTAGATCAGCAAGGGTGGAAGATAATAGGTAGAATTTCTAGATATGTGAAATACATGTATTTTCCAAATAGAATATTCTATACATGTTAATTTTTTAGAGTAAATGGCAACATAAAAGGTGGGCCTAGTTTCTATCACATACTAATGCATGTTGATTCTAGAGTAGTAACAATTTTGTGAGTTAATAAAGACGCATGTTTCTTATTGAGAAGATCCTATAGTGGATAATGGCTATACATTACTAATTTTTCAAATTGCTTATGGATGGGATCTTTATTCACTCATCTGATAATCCCACCGCTATAGGCAAATATGCATTGGTTGATGTTCTCAGATTCAGTTCTGCACTCATAACACTGACTGGGTAGGAACAAATGGAAATATTGCCAGAGACTGAAGGCGCAATGGCCTAACACCACAACACTACAACACTCAAGAGATCTCATAATTTTGGTGACTATAAATTATAAACTAAATCAACAATTTAGCAAAAGCATTAGACACAAACATAAACTATAATTCATCTTATAGCTAAGATAAAAATAAAAACAAGTATGAAACAAAAATATCACATAACGAGGACAATGGAAACACAACAGTGGGAGAAATGACCCGGTAGGAAGGTAGGTTCCCAGGATTTTTGTAAACCATGATGAGTAAATGGACCGTTGTGAGTGACGACGTGAAATCGTTGAAATTAACCCTCGTTCAATCACCCTGGATATATTTAGATTAGTGGGTGAAGGTTGGGTTAACATATGTATATCAATTGTTTATACTAAACATTTTTACTTTTCATACTTATATCTCATTCTCTCAAAATTTAATCTTAACTGGTATCATTTTGTATTATATTCAATAAAATTAACATGTCATATGAAAGATAAAAATTAGGGTATTATAATTCTATTACATATGTATTATAGTTTTATTACATAATTTCAATGTTAATGGTGAAAAATGCACACCAAAGTTGAAGCCTATATCATGAGAAAATGCACACCAAAGCAAAGCCCCACAACCCTTAATTAAATAAAGAACTGTATCTAAGTCATAAGTACAACCAAAAACAGACCTACCTTAGCCTACCTAAAGTTACATGAGGGTGTTAATCCAAGCCAAGAGCTTCTGCTCGGTCCTATCTCTAAGCCTATGTGCAAGAAGATTAATGTCAAAATATCCCCATAGATTGCGCCACTCAGATGACTATCAAATATATATGTATGTCTTGGTTATTTTTGTTGTAAATGTTTGTTAAGAGCTCTAAAGCTACCAGAGGTTTCTAGTGTGCATGATTGTCTATTTTTTATGCAAATAAATAGAAGTGATAATTATCAATGTAATAAATAGAAAACCCTAGAATATTATCAATAAGAAATTTTTCCTTGAATGGTTACCTTTCTCGTTTGTTGGCTCTTTTCTTGAAAAAGATGGCTTTCATATTCCTGGATTCAACAAGCACCAAGCATCAAATGCCCAATTTTACGATTGGTCTTGAAGTAGCATTAGTGAGCTCAACTCGCATGAAATACATATACCCCCCCCCCCCTCCCTCTAATAGTGAGGTGGATAACCAACTATATTTGAGAAAAACTACAAGTTGCTCACTGGTCATATAAACCGCAATTCCACAGCATCACTCTATCCCCAATGGGGCACACTGTGAGGGAGAGGTCTTTCCCCTGATTTTCTTCCCGTGAAGGAGATAGACCTTTTTTTATCCAAGAATATGTAGATAGACTTATATGTGGTGGGGTTCGCGGGATGGCATTGGTGGGTAATTTTGCTGGCTTTAAAGTAGATCTAATGGCTGTAATTTTCCGATGCACAAAATTAATGGCTAGACATTTGATGCATACGATTGGATGGTCGATATTTCACCCGCAGTTCACGGACACATCCAAAGTTATTTTCAGTTTTTAGTTTCACAAAAATTTCAGCACCAACCAAAATTACCAAAATTCAGTGAATTTCAGTTATTTTGATTTGCGTTCAGCGAAAGACCGAAATATTAACTTGAAATCAAACAAATATTTGAATGTTTTTTAAAATAATTGAGAAATATTTGAGTACATGTGTACTATTGAAATTGCTGGAATAGTTTGGCTGAAAGGTAAATATTTCAGTGACTGCTGAAATTAATGAAATTCAGTAAATTTCATTGAAATCTCACTGGAAGTGAAAACCATACTCTGCATCCACTGCTCCATAGCCAAGGAGAGCATCGTGAGTCAATCGTGAGGGAGAGGTCTTTCCCCTGATTTTCTTCTCGAGAAGGAGATAAACCATCTTCTTTATCGAAGAATATGGAGATAGACTTATGTAATGGTGGGGTTCGGGATGGCATTGGTGGGTAATTTCGCTGGCTTTAAAGTAGATCTAATGGCTGTAATTTTCTGATGCACAAAATTAATGGCTAGATTATTCTGATTTTTGTTGGATTTTGTAGCTTATTTATCTTTTTTCTAGTTTTCCCGCAAAATACTTTTATATATAAATAATAGATGCTCTTGGATTTCTATTTTTTTAGTAGGTGCTTTATGCACCTGGGCGGAGGGATATATATCGATCTAGGCCATACAATTTGCAGCGGGTTGACATCGATCATGGCCATGGCCACTAGGGGCTTTGAAACGGCGGCGAGCATGGCCTGCCAAAACGCCACCAGTAGTAGTTAGACTCTTGGTGTTTGCCAACAGAAATAAATTAGTTACATCTCGCGGTGCGTCGTTTCCTGTCTCTCTCGCCTCCTCGAGTCCCCGCGCGACGTAATTTACGCCGGCGAGTCGTACGCATGCGTGCGTCTCCTCGTCGCTCGCGGCAGCAAGTAAATTGTACGCGACGATTGCTCGGGCGTCGGGCAGGATGATGAATGCACAGCGACCATCACCGTATACGGTACTCCACTATATAAGAACATCCATGCGTGGTATCGCAACTCCATACCCACAGGACACATCTCGGTAGCTGCTGCCTCCACTCACAATGTCCTCTTCGTCCTCCGTGGGCAACATCGCTCCCAACGACGGATCGTCGTCGCCGCCTGCGTCGGCCATCGTCGCGCAGGCCATGTCCGGGTCGCACGTCGTCAAGATAGACGGCTACTCCCGCACCAAGGGGCTTGGCAATGGCAAATACATCAAGTCCGAGACTTTCACCATCGGATGCCATCCCTGGTGTATGCGCTACTACCCAGACGGCTGTGTGACTGAAGACGCAGATTGGATATCCATCTATCTGCACTATAGTACTGCTCCAACTAATGCTGGTGAAGTCAAAGCAGAGTTCAAGATTAGTTTGCTTGACCATGACAGGCAACCAGTGGCATTGTACAGCAGATGCAGCCAAGGTTTTGGTTACCAGTCGAAATTTCAAGATTTCCCATGGTTACCGCGTATTTCCGTGCCCCTCGGTAAATCCACATACCGAGCAAAAAATACCATTATTTTTGAAAATTTTGAATTTTAACGCTCGATTTGTAGTAAAGTGCCTAGGATCTAATTAATGCAAGGAGAGTTGATTCTGACGTGTCCATAGCAACCTAGTTCCTGTTTTGACAGGTCTTTGGTTTGAATGTTCGTTCATTCATTTATTTGAATTCAAAATTCAACTATAAAATTCGTTTGAAATATTCTCGGTATTTCTCGGTATTTTCCGGTAACCGTGGTAACCACGTTTATCAGTCACCCTCGGTAAAATTGCCTCATTCGGTAACCAAAACCTTGGATGCAGCAGCCAGCTACGCACATTCTCCACGAAAGATACAGGATGGGGCTTTGGTCAATTCATCAAGAGAAAGGACTTGGAGGAATCCCCTTACCTTAGGGATGATGTTTTCAGCATCAGGTGCGATGTCACCGTGTCAAAGGAGATCTTCACTGAGCCAATCCCACAGCACGTTGTGGTGCCACCGTCCAACATGCACCATCATCTTGGACAACTACTCTTGGCCGGTGAGGCGGCCGATGTTACTTTCGAGGTCGGCGAGGAGACATTCGCTGCGCACAGGTGCATACTCGCAGCTCGTTCACCGGTTTTCAAGGCGGAGCTCCTTGGCCCTATGAAGGAGAAGACCGCAACTCGAGTGCTGATCGACGACATGGAAGCCAGGGTGTTCAAGGCGTTGCTCCATTTCATCTACACCGACTCGTTGCCCGCCATGGACGAAGGCGGCGCGGCGGAGATTGCTCAGCATTTACTGGTGGCGGCTGACAGGTATGATATGGAGAGGCTGAAGCTGATCTGCGAGGGGAAGCTGTGCGATCACATCTGCAAAAGCACGGTGGCGACCACGCTGGCACTGGCTGAGCAGCACGGTTGCGGTGCTCTGAAGAAGGCATGCTTCAAGTTCCTGATGTCTCCGGGAAACCTGAAGGTGGTCATGGAATCTGATGGATATGAGCACCTGAGGAGCAGTTGCCCGTCTGTTCTGGACGAACTAGTCGCAAAGCTTGCTCCATGATCTCTTGGAGTCTAAACTCACTAGACCTGGATATTTGTCATGCTATTTATATTTTCAGAAGTGATGATATCCTATCCTACTACTGGTAGTCTGTGAAGGACTGTTAATTCTATTAAAATTAAGGTTGCTGACGTTGCTGCATCTGTTTGATTCAAACAGTCTTTTCTAGACAGCAACAAAACTTTATAAAAAAATGAAATATAAACAGAAATTTGAAAACTGAGAGAGAAACTTCTGTTTATTCTGAAGAAATTATTGCAGAGTTCTCAAAATTACAGGAGGCATTTAGAAATTCTAAGGAATGTCCTCAAATTTAATAAGTTAGCAGATACTCCCTCCGTCCGGGTTTATTAGGCCTAAAGACAACTTCTCTTAGACCAAGACACATAGTAATTTGCCCACATTAATTCTTCCATTCCACTCCCAATGCACTCTCTCACATGCATGCAGCCAATAAAAAAGCACGCATGAAGTGTATTAATTTCCTAGTCATGGCACCAACAACAATGGTTTTCAATGCAACCAATGAAATGGTTGCATGCATGCACCTTTTCAAAGCGAGGCCTTATAAAAAGGGACATGCTTGTGATGCTAAGACCTCTTCCAATGCAAAGGTGCTTAGCTGAGGTGCTAAATGCATTAAATACCTTAGCAACTCAACTCTCCAATGCATAGGTGTTTAGCTTGTTGTTGCTAAGCACACTTTATTTAATGAGTTAGCACCTAAAGTCTTTCATGCATTGGTCAAATTGTTTCATTTAAGTGGTTTGCCTAGGTTCTCGCGCTTGGCATTGGTTCTTCCTGGGGTCATCAAAGTGCTATCTCTCCTCCTTCAATGTTGTGCCATGTCATTTTTTTCGCTTATTTGGCATGCTTAGCACCTATCCACCGTGGAGCACTGGGAAGGGCCTAAGAGGTCTAATAAACCCGGACGGAGGGAGTATTTACAGTCTATTTTAATCTTAATTTCAGACTAGCGGTTGTAATAACATGGTGCAATGGTGTTACATTCAAATGTGAAGTTATCAGTCATTGTTACATAGTAGTCGTGGTCAAAAGTATGTGTGCCAAAAAATTATTTAAAACATCTTGCATATCCCAAGTGGGTACCGCTTGTGTAACACCCCGGGTGTCATGCTTCAGTAAGCTCCTATTATTTGTGCCACGTCATCGCAATTGATTTTCTAAACCTCACTTTAATCCAAACCGAATTCAATTTCAAATTTAAAATAAAGTAAAAATAATATTTATTCAAACAGTAAAATAAAAATGTTCATCGCATTAGAATTAATCGATGAGTAACTGTCTTGGTGAAACCAATTTTTTATAAAGTGTTTAGGTGCCTTAAAATGATTAAAACAGGGGCCAGTGCAATATTTTAAATGCTTTTTAAATGGTAAAAGTTACAAACTAATTTATGTAAGTGCCAAAGTTATTATGGCAGTGGCCTGTTATATATCACAAATTTTGGTGCAAGTTTTGTGTTTTAAAACTAAAATAATTTGAAAAGAATCAGAAACAAAACAAATAAAAGAAAAACAAAATTTAAAAGGAAAGAAAAGAAAACCGCCCTGCCCCTGGGCCTTAGGCCACAGGGACGGGCCCAGGCCGGCCTAGCCTAACCCCACTCGGTCGCCTTCCAGATCGCTACAGGGGAAGCCGACCGAGGCGCGCCCGTCGGTCGTCCCCGACCACCTCGCCGTTTCCGCCGGGGGAAGATAAGGACGCCACCCCCTGCAGCCCCCTCGGCCTCATTGCCTCCCCTCCACTTGCCTCTCCCACTTCTTCCCCACACTCGCTCCTCTTCCCGATCTAGAGGAGACCGTTGTGGGTTTCCTGGCAGCGCGTTGAACTCGCTGCTCCTCTTTCCTTGCTTCCTGGCTGTATCGAGGACTGTTGTATTTCCGTTTATCTTAAATGGAAAGGGGCATGCCTGGTAAAAAAAAAAGAGGAGACCGCCGCCACCGTCGCCATGGCCGGCGTCTTCCTGCGCCCACCGACCACCCCTTGGCCTGGGACCGTGTCCAGGAGCCTGGCTGCGTCCCTGTGCTTCGTCTGCGCCGAAGAACGCGAGCTCCGCGCCACCGCATCGACCGAATCGACCTCATCCTCCCCACGGCTGCCACCGGCGATCTTCTTCGGATCCGGCGACGCCTGCTGCTCCTAATCTATCGACGGGTCCTCGTGTGCCTACACGGTGAGCTCCTCTTCGGAAGCCCTCTCCTTACATATCGAACCGGTGCCGTAGCTACCATCACCGCCTGCAGCCGACGTCGTTATTCGCCGTGGCCGCTAGCTCGACCCTGTCGAGCTCGGCGAGCCCCGCGCGCCTCTGCCCGGTGCTCCCGTACGCCTATGGCCGCCCCGCGCATGCCCCCGGCCGCGCACCGCACGCGCGCCACACATCCGCCCGCGTCCTGCCTCCTCGAGGCTGCGCCCTGCGCGCCACTCCAGCCGTGCCCGTCGGGGCCTGGCCACGCCCACCGGGGCCGCGCCCCTGCTCGTCTGCGCTGCTGCCTCTTCGCAGTCGCCCGCGCCTGTGCGCGCCTGGGCTCGCTCACGCCCGCCTGCTGCCTCGTCCGCTGTTGCCTACTGCTTGCCGCTGCTTGCTACTGCCTCCTGCTACGCTCCTGCTGCTTTGGCTGCTGCTCATGCCGCCGCTACTGCTGCTCCCGGCTTCTAATCCATGTCGCTGCTGCTCCAAATCACTACCGCTGTTGCTCTTGGCTACTGCTTGCTGCTGCTGCCGCCGTAGGCCATGGCCGCTGTGCACTCCCGTGCATGCGTGCCTAGCATATTCGGCCAACATGCTAGTGTCCAGCATGGCCGGCCCAGTTAGACTAGTCTAGGAATAGTTAGGTTAATTAAATTTCTTGATTAGTTTAAGTGTAGATGACATGTGGGTCCCTTTCAATTAGATTAGTTTTATGTATTTGTTTAGGTACAACCTATGAAATTTGGGCCACACCCTGCCCTTTTGACTAGTCAAAGTTGACTTGGTCAGCTCGGATTAAAACAAATTAAAATAAAACCAGAAATTTTAGAAATTGATTTAAAACTTTAGAATTAACAGAAAATAAACCGTAGCTCGGATCGAAAAACTTTATATATGAAAGTTGCTCAGAATGACGAGACGAATCCGAATATGCGGTCCGTTTACCTGTCAGATGCCTCTAACTATCCAAACATGGAACATTCCCCCTCCGGTCATCTGTCTGACACAGGTCCGAAACCGGTATTACATTCCCGGATGTTTTCCCTCTTCGTCTGTATCACCTAGCACTGCGTTAGTTCACCCCTAACATCGTGTTTTACCATGTTATGCATTATGATGCTTTGTTTGCTTTATATTTATTGTTTCTCCCCCCTCTTCTCTTCGGTAGACCCCGAGACCGATGCTGCCCCTGTGATCGACTACGTCGACGACGACACTTCTTCCTTTTCAGCAGAGCTTCCAGGCAAGCCCCCCCCTTTGATCATCCCGATATCGCCCATTTCCTTTCTCTCAGGCTTGCATTAGATTTTGCTACTGTAATTGTTTGCTCCTATTCTGATGCATAGCCTGTTTTTGTAACCTGCTCATTGTACCTTACCTACTTATCCTAAACTGCTTAGTATAGGTTGGTTAGTGATCCATCAGTGACCCCCACCTTGTCCCAGTTGCCCCTGCTTCATCATCGAAGACCCGATCAACGGGATCGAAGACCAGGCCCCGGCACCGCACATCACTTTCCCCTTATTTGCTCGACACTACTGGGTTACTATCGAGTGCCGAGGGTGAGACCTCTTCAGCACTTCTGATGTTAACGCTGTAGTGTAGCTATTCGGTCGTGGTCATCGAGGGTGATTTCCTCCTTAACCACTTCCGATACGACTCTGTCGTGCAACCCCTCAAGTGTGAATCTTGGGGGTGGTTCCTCTTACGTTCACCTTGATGATTACATCGAGTGGAATTCACCGGGGGTGATTCCTCGAGTTTTCCCCTTGATGTTTGGACACACGGATACTTGGACTTTACCACTGCTACTTGGAAAGGCGGGTCGACCCTGAGGGGTACCCGCGAGTGATGTGGAGACGGGTTGACCTGGAGGGTGCCCGCGAGATAATTACGAGGTGTGGCCGGGCATTCCTAGCCCTTGCCGTAAGTCCTCGAGACGGGGCAACGGGGTCACATCTTTCGTGAGTCTCTGCTTGTTACCGCGTGCTCCTAATCCACTACGATTTGGATATTTGATCCGAGGGGCCTCTGGCCTGATTGCACTAACCATCACGTGGGCATAGTATGGGCGTTCTGCGTCGTATGCATCAACCGAAGCTTAATAGACGTTAGCGACTGAGCGGCGCGCGCCGGGTTGGACTGGTAAGCACCTGCCTTTTTAAAGGAGGTAGCTAGGTCTGCTCACCAGCCGCGTACGCAACGTGCAGGAGTTCCCGGGGAGATTGCCCATGACCCCTGGGGGCATAGGTTTTGTCCGGCGTGCTGACCTCTCTATTAAGCCTAGGTCGGGTTGCGGCGTATTGTTTGGCCGAAGCCGGGCATGACCCAGGAAAGTGTGTCCGGCCAAAGTTAATCGAGCGTGGTGGGTAAGTTGGTGCACCCCTGCAGGGAAGAAAACATCTATCGATAGCTTGTCCTACGGTAACAGACACTTGGAGTTGTATCCCGATCGATACAACTAGAACTGGATACTGGTGATGAGAAATGGATTGTGATGATAACTGGATAGTATGGCTCTGGGATTGCTTTCTCGCAGGGAGTCGAGAAAGGATCTCTGGCCGAGGTTGATAACACTACTACTACTTTACTTTATGCTACTCTACTCCCTCCTGTTGCTGCAAGATGGTGGTTTCCAGAAGATGCTAGTCTTCGATAGGACTACCTTCTCTCTATTCTGGCATTTCTGCAGCCCAGTCCACATATACAACCTTCCTTTGATAATGTTGCATATGTAGTGTAGATCCTTGCTTGCGAGTAATTTGGATGAGTACTCACGGTTGCTTTCCTCCCCCTTTGCCCCTTTCTTCTTCTTTCCGGTTGATGCAACCAGATATCGGAGCCCAGGGGCCAGATGTCACCGCCAATGCTTACTACTACGTGGAGACCGCCGACGACCAGGAGTAGTTAGGAGGCTCCCAGGCAGGAGGCCTTGCCTTTTCGATCAATGTTGCTTTTGTGCTGGCCTTCTTAAGGCAACTTGTCTAACTTATGTCTGTACTCAGATATTGTTGCTTCCGCTGACTCTTGTGTTTTCGAGCTTATGTATTCGATCCCTCGAGGCCCCTGGCTTGTAATATAAAGCTTGTATTATTTTAATTTGTGTCTACAGTTGTGTTGTGATATCTTCCCATGAGTCCTTGGTCTTGATCGTACACATTTGCGTGTATGATTAGTGTACGATTGAATCGAGGGCGTCACAAGTTGGTATCAGAGCCGACTGCCTGTAGGTAGCCCCCCTTCCAACTCCTTGGCCGAAGTTGAGTCTAGTCAATGAAAAACTTTTACTAGCTTGGTTGTGTGGCTTACGGGCCCACGTCGCCATTGGGTGGTATTAGGATCTTTTATTCCTCGTCTATACTCTGGGACTCTGATCTCTCGTCTATTCGGGTTAAACGTTTTACTAAGTCTGACATTAGGATCTCGTACCCACTTTCTCCCGGAGAGCCCCTTCAGTCCAGATGATCGCTTGCTGCTTCAGAAGATTTCGAAGATACTCTCCGATGTTTCCCCGAAACACTTGTGCCCTTCGCCGTTGCAATTCCATATCACCGATAAACCCCTCTGGATAACTACATACACCTGTCGTTCATATTGTCATCCCAAGTTGATCTTGTTATTACAAGATGCCTTGTAATACTTTTAGGTATTTCGAGAATCCACTGTGCCTACTACGTTGCAGCTCCTTTTCCGCCTGAATACATGTACGAATTATTCCTCACAATTATCGAGGATTCGTTCATCCCCAATTGTTTAGGTATTTCACAAAAGTCTTTGAAATACCATTCGATCTTCCGAAAATCCTCAGCAGCCTATTGTTGTTGAAATTCTTGTTTGCTTGCATTATGGTTAATTCCATATTTCTAGTAATCTTCGTTGACATCCTCTGTCACTATCGTTTCGAGTCCCTTGATCCAATATGTCGCGAATGCTCGTAATCCTCAATCAGATCCTAGCATTCATCCTTCCGGCTCAGACGTCACTCCAAACATGAGCTTGTTCTTGTCAAATCAAACATTGATTGATTGTCGATCTGTATCGATTCAACTCAATTATCTTTTGATCAGAGCCTCTGCTTCAGATCTTCTGATTTGAAAATCGTAATTCCTTTGTATTCAAGCTTTAAAGTTATCCAGTTATATCTATAACCCGATTCCTTTGCATTCTTTCTTCTTCTGGGTGAGTATCGATACTCACATCAGATCTTTTATGAACCGCCATATCCTTGGTTGGATTATTATCCGACAATGTCCTTCATATTCATTAAACTTGTGAGTTTTGCCCTGACATATAATGCCTTTGGTAAATTCTATCATCTGCTTTTGTCAACCATGCTCTGCTTTCGAGCTGGTATATTTTAATCCTGAAATTAGTGGTATATGTTCCTAAGATACCCCTATGGGTTGAACCTATGCCTTCCCTAATCCGTGTGAACTCGAAAGAGATGTGATTCATACTCTTCTGCTGCTTCACCAGATAAATCTTTCGCACTACTAATTCTTTGAAAACGAGGAGTGAATGAAAGGTTATGCATTGAAGAAGTGGGAGTCGACCTTGAACTTTGTCTTCATGCCCATGGACACGATGTAGATCCTATCATGGAAGCTTCTTGTAATAATAACTATTTCCTTGATAAATATCATCTGGTATCTGTGAATTGATCCTTTGCAACCGTGATTCCGATCATGATTGTTCTCCTTTGATTCTATTTCTCGGACAAGTTAAAGTACTTGCCTTCTGCAGATCAGTACGCCGGCTGCTACCTCTTGAGCACTGCGTTGGTTTTCCCTTGAAGAGGAAAGGGTGATGCAGCAAAGTAGCGTAAGTATTTCCCTTAGTTTTTGAGAACCAAGGTATCAATCCAGTAGGAGGCCACGCACGAGTCCCTCGCACCTACACAAACAAATAAATCCTCGCAACCAACGCGATAAGGGGTTGTCAATCCCTACACGGTCACTTACGAGAGTGAGATCTGATAGAAATGATAGGATAATATTTTTGGTATTTTTATGATAAAGATGAAAAGTAAAATAAAAGGCAATAAAAATAACTAAGTGTTGGAAGATTAATATGATGGAAAATAGACCCGGGGGCCATAGGTTTCACTAGAGGCTTCTCTCGAGAGCATAAGTTTTACAGTGGGTGAACAAATTACTGTTGAGCAATTGACAGAATTGAGTATAGTTATGAGAATATCTAGGTATGATCATGTGTATAGGCATCTTGTTCGAGACAAGTAGACCGACTCCTGCCTGCATCTACTACTATTACTCCACACATCGACCACTATCCAGCATGTATCTAGAGTATTAAGTTCATAAGAACAGAGTAACACTTTAAGCAAGATGACATGATGTAGAGGGATAAACTCATGCAATATGGTATAAACCCCATCTTGTTATCCTCGATGGCAACAATACAATACGTGCCTTGCTGCCCCTACTGTCACTGGGAAAGGACACCGCAAGATTGAACCCAAAGCTAAGCACTTCTCCCATTGCAAGAAAGATCAATCTAGTAGGCCAAACCAAACTGATAATTCGAAGAGACTTGCAAAGATAACCAATCATACATAAAAGAATTCAGAGAAGATTCAAATATTGTTCATAGATAAACTTGATCATAAACCCACAATCCATCGGTCTCAACAAACACACCGCAAAAGAAGATTACATCGAATAGATCTCCACGAGAGAGGGGGAGAACATTGTATTGAGATCCAAAGAGAGAGAAGAAGCCATCTAGCTAATAACTATGGACCCGAAGGTCTGAGGTAAACTACTCACACTTCATCGGAGAGGCTATGGTGTTGATGTAGAAGCCCTCCATGATCGATGCCCCCTCCGGCAGAGCTCCGGAACAGGCCCCAAGATGGGATCTCACGGGTATAGAAGGTTGCGCCGGTGGAATTAGGTTTTGGGCTCCGTATCTGGTAGTTTGGGGGTACGTAGGTATATATAGGAGGAAGAAGTATGTTGGTGGAGCAACGTGGGGCCCACGAGGGTGGAGGGCGCCTGGGAGGGTAGGCGCGCCCCCTACCTCGTGCCCTCCTGGTTGATGTCTTGACGTAGGGTCCAAGTCCTCTGGATCACGTTCGTTCCGAAAATCACATTCCCGAAGGTTTCATTCCGTTTGGACTCCGTTTGATATTCTTTTTCTGCGAAACTCTGCAATAGGCAAAAAAACAGCAATTCTGGGCTGGGCCTCCGGTTAATAGGTTAGTCCCAAAAATAATATAAAAGTGTATAATAAAGCCCATTAATGTCCAAAACAGAATATATTATAGCATGGAACAATAAAAAATTATAGATACGTTGGAGACGTATCAAGCATCCCCAAGCTTAATTCATGCTCGTCCTCGAGTAGGTAAATGATAAAAAACAGAATTTTTGATGTGGAGTGCTACTTGGCATAATTTCAATGTAATTCTTCTTAATTGTGGTATGAATATTCAGATCCGAAAGATTCAAGATAAAATTTTAATATTGACATAAAAATAATAATACTTCAAGCATACTAACTAAGCAATTATGTCCTCTCAAAATAACATGGCCAAAGAAAGTTCATCCCGAAAAAATCATATAATTTAGTCATGCTCCATTTTCATCACACAAGAATGCTCTCATCATGCACAACCCCAATGACAAGCCAAGCAATTGTTTCATACTTTAGTAATATCAAACTTTTTTAACCTTTACGCAATACATGAGCGTGAGCCGTGGATATAGCACTATGGGTGGAATAGAATATAATGATGGGGGTTATGTGGAGAAGACAAAAAGGGAATAAGTCTCACATCAACGAGGCTAATCAATGAGCTATGGAGATGCCCATAGATTGATGTTAATGCAAGGAGTAGGGATTGCCATGCAACGGATGCACTAGAGCTATAAATATATGAAAGCTCAACAAAAGAAACTAAGTGGGTGTGCATCCAACTTGCTTGCTCATGAAGACCTAGGGCATTTGAGGAAGCCCATTGTTGGAATATACAAGCCAAGTTCTATAATGAAAAGTTCCCACTAGTATATGAAAGTGACAAAACAAGAGACTCTCTATCATGAAGATTATGGTGCTACTTTGAAGCACGAGTGTGGTAAAAAGGATAGTAACATTGTCCCTTCTCTCTTTTTCTCTCATTTTTTGGGCCTTCTCTTTTTTTACCTCACTTGGGACAATGCTCTAGAAAATGATGATCATCACATTTCTATTTATTTACAACTCAATGATTACAACTCGATACTAGAACAAAGTATGACTCTATATGAATGCCTCCGGCGGTGTACCGGGATATGCAATGAACCAAGAGTGACATGTATGAAAGAATTATGAATGGTGGCTTTGCCACAAATACTATGTCAACTACATGATCATGCAAAGCAATATGACAATGATGAACGTGTCATGATAAACGGAACGGTGGAAAGTTGCATGGCAATATATCTCGGAATGGCTATGGAAATGCCATAATAGGTAGGTATGGTGGCTGTTTTGAGGAAGATATAAGGAGGTTTATGTGTGAAAGAGCGTATCATATCACGGGGTTTGGATGCACCGGCGAAGTTCGCACCAAATCTCAATGTGAGAAAGGGCAATGCACGGTACCGAAGAGGCTAGAAATGATGGAAAGGTGAGAGTGCGCATAATCCATGGACTCAACATTAGTCATAAAGAACTCACATACTTATTGCAAAAATCTACAAGCCATCAAAAACCAAGCACTACGCGCATGCTCCTAGGGGGATAGATTGGTAGGAAAAGACCATCGCTCGTCCCCGACAGCCACTCATAAGGAGGACAATCAAAGAACACCTCATGTTTCAAATTTGTTACATAACGTTTACCATACGTGCATGCTACGGGACTTGCAAACTTCAACACAAGTATTTCTCTAATTCACAACTACTCAACTAGCACAACTTTAATATCACTACCTCCATATCTCAAAACAATCATCAAGCATCAAACTTCTCTTAGTATTCATCACACTCATAAGAAAGTTTTTACTAGTCTTGAATACCTAGCATATTAGGATTATTTAAGCAAATTACCATGCTATTTAAGACTCTCAAAATAATATAAGTGAAGTATGAGAGAATAATAGTTTCTATAAAACAAAAGTTACCACCGTGCTCTAAAAGATATAAGTGAAGTACTAGAGCAAAAACTATATAACTCAAAAGATATAAGTGAAGCACATAGAGTATTCTAATAATTTCTGAATCATGTGTGTCTCTCTCAAAAGGTGTGTACAGCAAGGATGATTGTGGTAAACTAAAAAGCAAAGACTCAAATCATACAAGACGCTCCAAGCAAAACACATATCATGTGGTGAATAAAAATATAGCTCCAAGTAAAGTTACCGATGGAAGTAGACGAAAGAGGGGATGCCTTCCGGGGCATCCCCAAGCTTTGGCTTTTTGGTGTCCTTAGATTATCTTGGGGTGCCTTGGGCATCCCAAAGCTTAGGCTCTTGCCACTCCTTGTTCCATAATCCATCAAATCTTTCACCCAAAACTTCAAAACTTCACAACACAAAACTTAACAGAAAATCTTGTGAGCTCCGTTAGCGAAAGAAAACAAAACACCACTTCAAGTACTGTAATGAACTCATTCTTTATTTATATTGGTGATAAAGTTACTGTATTCCAACTTCTCTATGGTTTATAAACTATTTTACTAGCCATAGATTCATCAAAATAAGCAAACAACACACGAAAAACAGAATCTGTCAAAAACAGAACAGTCTGTAGTAATCTGTAACTAACGCAAACTTCTGGAACTCCAAAAATTCAGCCAAAATAGGACAACCTAGACAATTTGTTTATTGATTAGAAGAAACTGGAATCAATATTTTATCACGTTCTGGTGATTTTTAACAATTATTTTCGTGAACAGAAAGTTTCTGCAATGTTCAGCAAGATCAAATAACTATCATCCAAGAAGATCCTATAGGTTTAACTTGGCACAAACACTAATTAAAACATAAAAACAAGTCTAACCAGAGGCTAGATCAAACATTTATTCCTAAACAGAATCAAAAAGCAAAAAACTAAAAATAAAATTGGGTTGCCTCCCAACAAGCTATCGTTTAACGCCCCTAGCTAGGCATAAAAACAAGGATAGATCTAGGTACTGCCATCTTTGGTTGGCAATTCTTTAATGAGACATCCATCATCCTTAGGAGTTTCTTTCTTTTTATTAATCATCAAACTTCTAGGCACATAACCAAAAAATTCGTTTGTAGCAAATGGTTCCTTAATGATAGCAAAAAGATTGGGATGAATACTTATAGATTTGAGATCCGCAGTTTCCTTGCTAGAGGATTCACCCTTATTTTTAGGAACATACATAAGCTTGGCAATTTTAGTTGGAGGACTTGGAGTATTTTTTACGGAAGAAAAAGCGGTTCCCAAGTTGCTAATGATACCCTCAAGTTTATCGATTCTAGTGGAATCCTGATTTATTTTTTCATTAACTATGGGTTCCTTCTCCTTCATATTTTTCAAAGTGACTCCTACTTTGGATCCATATTGGGTAATTTGGTTGTGGATCTTTTTATCCAAATTTTCAATTAACTCTACGGTAGCAACTTTATTTTCAATAATTTCAAGTCTTTGCATTACATGCTCCAAGTTAACATAGTTCCATTAACCAAAAGAGGAGGTGAGCCAAACAAATCTATCATAGCATTATAAGAATCAAAAGTATGGCTACCCAAGAAATTCCCTCCGGTGATGGTATCAAGGATATATCTGTACCAAGGAGTAGCGCCTGCATAAAAATTGCGGAGAAGAACGGAAGTAGATTGCTTCCTGGTAGATCTATTTTGAGCATTGCAAATTCTATACCAAGCGTGTTTTAGATTTTCTCCTTCCCTTTGCTTAAAATTAAGAACTTCATTTTCGGGAGACAACGAAGAAGATAGGGGACTAGCCATAATGACTAAGCGAAAAAGAGGCGAACGGAAAAGAGAGGGCGAATAAAATGGCAAGGGTGAAGTGGGGGAGAGGAAAACGAGAGGCAAATGACAAATAATGTAATGCGGGAGATAAGGGTTTGTGATGGGTACTTCGTATGTTGACTTTTGCATAGACTCCCCGGCAACGGCGCTAGAAATGGCTCGCTGCTGGGAGTCAAATCTTGACTTGACCTTGCGTAAGCCTCCCCGGCAACGGCGCCAGAAATCCTTCTTGCTACCTCTTGAGCACTGCGTTGGTTTTCCCTTGAAGAGGAAAGGGTAATGCAGCAAAGTAGCGTAAGTATTTCCCTCAGTTTTTGAGAACCAAGGTATCAATCCAGTAGGAGGCCACGCACGAGTCCCTCGCACCTACACAAACAAATAAATCCTCGCAACCAACGCGATAAGGGGTTGTCAATCCCTACACGGTCACTTACGAGAGTGAGATCTGATAGAAATGATAGGATAATATTTTTGGTATTTTTATGATAAAGATGCAAAGTAAAATAAAAGGCAATAAAAATAACTAAGTGTTGGAAGATTAATATGATGGAAAATAGACCCGGGGGCCATAGGTTTCACTAGAGGCTTCTCTCGAGAGCATAAGTTTTACAGTGGGTGAACAAATTACTGTTGAGCAGTTGACAAAATTGAGCATAGTTATGAGAATATCTAGGTATGATCATGTATATAGGCATCACGTCCGAGACAAGTAGACCGACTCCTGCCTGCATCTACTACTATTACTCCACACATCGACCGCTATCCAGCATGCATCTAGAGTATTAAGTTCATAAGAACAGAGTAACGCTTTAAGCAAGATGACATGATGTAGAGGGATAAACTCATGCAATATGATATAAACCCCGTCTTGTTATCCTCCATGGCAACAATGCAATACGTGCCTTGCTGCCCCTACTGTCACTGGGAAAGGACACCGCAAGATTGAACCCAAAGCTAAGCACTTCTCCCATTGCAAGAAAAATCAATCCATTGAACCCAAAGCAAGAAAAATCACCGGCCCAACCTCTATTTTGTTCTACCTTCGAGTATTACCCCCTGGTATCTCGAGGATATCAACCCATTGCACTTCATCTTATGAATTTCTGGTGAAGTGGTTCCTTTCCCCGTCATAGTCACTTCACGGGTTCTGGGTTGTCGTTAACCAAGAACACCGATTTGTGAATCGAATCAACACTGAGGTTCAGTACTCCCAGTATTTTGTTGTTGAGAAGTTTAATACTCCATCACGTCATTCCTAGCCTGATCGGCTATATTTTTATAGTGTCAACTTTTAACTGTGCTACCTGGTCCTTATGCCCGGAGAACTTTCGACGATGAGCTAAGCTTACGTCGATCTTCCTCATCTTATCATTTCACCTCGAACAACAAGCTTGACTTCGAGCTTGTGTCGAATCCCTGGTTCTCATAGCCTTTCACTTCATCCTTCCTTTTCTGCTCGATGGCATCTTCATAGAGTCTCTCGACAAAATCTGTCGTGATCACCGTCTACACTTTGGCTTTTTCAAAGATGTCAATTGAATTCATGGCTAGAAATGCCATCCCTGCCCCTCGATGATTTGTGATCTCATCGATGACATCTTGACTTTCTGCCAATACAGACCTGGTTGTGCTTGGTTATTCCTTACGTTCTGAGATATCTTGGAATTGTTTCTTGGTATCTCTTGAGATCTTCGAACCCAATCTTTACTTGACACCATATCATTGCCGCATCGAAGCATGACTGTGGTATTCCGAATATCAACAAGAACATTGAAGTGCAATGCTAAATGTTTCTTGATCTATTATCCAAACACTGTTGTGTGGGTAATATCATGATTCTTCCCTCGCCCCTTTATCTAAATGCTTTTTGGTCTTGCTGGCCTATCATGTATATCGTGCTCCGCCTTTCCTTGGGGAGGATATACTTCCAATTCTTGAGTGTAAACAAATTTTCCTTTCCATTGGGTGGTTAATCTTTCTTTTGATCTATATTATATAAGCAAAAATAATTCCTTGCTTAAAAAAAACACCTCGAGGTACAATTTGTCAATAAGACCTTGTTACTATTGTTGATGACATTCCGGTAGCCGCCGACGGACGAGAACTTTGCATATTGGTCTGTCTCGTCTTAACGAGCAGGAAAATGGTTCTCTTCGTCCCTCGCCCTTGGTACCAACGTTGTTGCCAACATAACTGACAGGTTGTCCTCTGACCTACCTTGCTATCATGACCGTGAAAAATGTTAGTGCCCTTCCTGCTTTCAACCCACATGGTGGGCCCATACCCACAGTTCTACAGGATCGACACCTGACTCTCTTGTACATCCTTGTTTTCCAAAATTGTTCCTCGCGCTTGGCTTCGTATGTAAATCACGAGCCACATACCTAGTGTTCTATTCTGGTATCAGACGCAATACTTATTCCCATTGCTCTGAACCCCTTTTCACCCTCAGTTTCAGGCAATGAACGGTTGCCTACCCGCTTGAAACTTCTTATTGCACCTTCTTAACTTGCTCTCGATGACTTTCTTGAATTTCAACTAGCTAGATGCCTCTATGCCACGTTCACTAAGATAGCCCCCTGGTACCTATCTTGTGTTGGGCTCTTTCCTTCCCGAGTCTTTCCCCCTTACTCCACCCCTTAAATCTCGGGACGAGATTTCTTGTAGTGGAGGAGATTTGTAACACCCCGGGTGTCATGCTTCAGTAAACTCCTGTTATTTGTGCCACGCCATCGCAATTGATTTTCTAAACCTCACTTTAATCCAAACCGAATTCAAGTTCAAATTTAAAATAAAGTAAAAATAATATTTATTCAAACAGTAAAATAAAAATGTTCATCGCATTAGAATTAATCGATGAGTAACTGTCTTGGTGAAACCAATTTTTTATAAAGTGCTTAGGTGCCTTAAAATGATTAAAACAGGGGCCAGTGCAATATTTTAAATGCTTTTTAAATGATAAAAGTTACAAACTAATTTATTTAAGTGCCAAAGTTATTATGGCAGTGGCCTGTTATATATCACAAATTGTGGTGCAAGTTTTGTGTTTTAAAACTAAAATAATTTGAAAAGAATCAGAAACAAAACAAATAAAAGAAAAACAAAATTTAAAAGGAAAGAAAAGAAACCCCCCTGCCCCTGGGCCTTAGGCCACAGGGACGGGCCCAGGCCGGCCCAGCCAACCCCACTCGGTCGCCTTCCAGATCGCTACAGGGGAAGCCGACCGAGGCGCGCCCGTCGGTCGTCCCCGACCACCTCGCCGTTTCCGCCGGGGGAAGATAAGGACGCCACCCCCTGCAGCCCCCTCGACCTCATTGCCTCCCCTCCACTTGCCTCTCCCACTTCTTCCCCACACTCGCTCCTCTTCCCGATCTAGAGGAGACCGTTGTGGGTTTCCTGGCAGCGCGTTGAACTCGCTGCTCCTCTTTCCTTGCTTCCTGGCTGTATCGAAGACTGTTGTATTTCCGTTTATCTTAAATGGAAAGGGGCATGCCTGGTAAAAAAAAAGAGGAGACCGCCGCCACCGTCGCCATGGCCGGCGTCTTCCTGCGCCCACCGACCACCCCTTGGCCTGGGACCGTGTCCAGGAGCCTGGCTGCGTCCCTGTGCTTCGTCTGCGCCGAAGAACGCGAGCTCCGCGCCACCGCATCGACCGAATCGACCTCATCCTCCCCACGGCTGCCACCGGCGATCTTCTTCGGATCCGGCGACGCCTGCTGCTCCTAATCTATCGACGGGTCCTCGTGTGCCTACACGGTGAGCTCCTCTTCGGAAGCCCTCTCCTTACATATCGAACCGGTGCCGTAGCTACCATCACCGCCTGCAGCCGACGTCGTTATTCGCCGTGGCCGCTAGCTCGACCCTGTCGAGCTCGGCGAGCCCCGCGCGCCTCTGCCCGGTGCTCCTGTACGCCTATGGCCGCCCCGCGCATGCCCCCGGCCGCGCACCGCACGCGCGCCACACATCCGCCCGCGTCCTGCCTCCTCGAGGCTGCGCCCTGCGCGCCACTCCAGCCGTGCCCGTCGGGGCCTGGCCACGCCCACCGGGGCCGCGCCCCTGCTCGTCTGCGCTGCTGCCTCTTCGCAGTCGCCCGCGCCTGTGCGCGCCTGGGCTCGCTCACGCCCGCCTGCTGCCTCGTCCGCTGTTGCCTACTGCTTGCCGCTGCTTGCTACTGCCTCCTGCTACGCTCCTGCTGCTTTGGCTGCTGCTCATGCCGCCGCTACTGCTGCTCCCGGCTTCTAATCCATGTCGCTGCTGCTCCAAATCACTACCGCTGTTGCTCTTGGCTACTGCTTGCTGCTGCTGCCGCCGTAGGCCATGGCCGCTGTGCACTCCCGTGCATGCGTGCCTAGCATATTCGGCCAACATGCTAGTGTCCAGCATGGCCGGCCCAGTTAGACTAGTCTAGGAATAGTTAGGTTAATTAAATTTCTTGATTAGTTTAAGTGTAGATGACATGTGGGTCCCTTTCAATTAGATTAGTTTTATGTATTTGTTTAGGTACAACCTATGAAATTTGGGCCACACCCTGCCCTTTTGACTAGTCAAAGTTGACTTGGTCAGCTCGGATTAAAACAAATTAAAATAAAACCAGAAATTTTAGAAATTGATTTAAAACTTTAGAATTAACAGAAAATAAACCGTAGCTCGGATCGAAAAACTTTATATATGAAAGTTGCTCAGAATGACGAGACGAATCCGAATATGCGGTCCGTTTACCTGTCAGATGCCTCTAACTATCCAAACATGGAACATTCCCCCTCCGGTCATCTGTCTGACACAGGTCCGAAACCGGTATTACATTCCCGGATGTTTTCCCTCTTCGTCTGTATCACCTAGCACTGCGTTAGTTCACCCCTAACATCGTGTTTTACCATGTTATGCATTATGATGCTTTGTTTGCTTTATATTTATTGTTTCTCCCCCCTCTTCTCTTCGGTAGACCCCGAGACCGATGCTGCCCCTGTGATCGACTACGTCGACGACGACACTTCTTCCTTTTCAGCAGAGCTTCCAGGCAAGCCCCCCCCCTTTGATCATCCCGATATCGCCCATTTCCTTTCTCTCAGGCTTGCATTAGATTTTGCTACTGTAATTGTTTGCTCCTATTCTGATGCATAGCCTGTTTTTGTAACCTGCTCATTGTACCTTACCTACTTATCCTAAACTGCTTAGTATAGGTTGGTTAGTGATCCATCAGTGACCCCCACCTTGTCCCAGTTGCCCCTGCTTCATCATCGAAGACCCGATCAACGGGATCGAAGACCAGGCCCCGGCACCGCACATCACTTTCCCCTTATTTGCTCGACACTACTGGGTTACTATCGAGTGCCGAGGGTGAGACCTCTTCAGCACTTCTGATGTTAACGCTGTAGTGTAGCTATTCGGTCGTGGTCATCGAGGGTGATTTCCTCCTTAACCACTTCCGATACGACTCTGTCGTGCAACCCCTCAAGTGTGAATCTTGGGGGTGGTTCCTCTTACGTTCACCTTGATGATTACATCGAGTGGAATTCACCGGGGGTGATTCCTCGAGTTTTCCCCTTGATGTTTGGACACACGGATACTTGGACTTTACCACTGCTACTTGGAAAGGCGGGTCGACCCTGAGGGGTACCCGCGAGTGATGTGGAGACGGGTTGACCTGGAGGGTGCCCGCGAGATAATTACGAGGTGTGGCCGGGCATTCCTAGCCCTTGCCGTAAGTCCTCGAGACGGGGCAATGGGGTCACATCTTTCGTGAGTCTCTGCTTGTTACCGCGTGCTCCTAATCCACTACGATTTGGATATTTGATCCGAGGGGCCTCTGGCCTGATTGCACTAACCATCACGTGGGCATAGTATGGGCGTTCTGCGTCGTATGCATCAACCGAAGCTTAATAGACGTCAGCGACTGAGCGGCGCGCGCCGGGTTGGACTGGTAAGCACCTGCCTTTTTAAAGGAGGTAGCTAGGTCTGCTCACCAGCCGCGTACGCAACGTGCAGGAGTTCCCGAGGAGATTGCCCATGACCCCTGGGGGCATAGGTTTTGTCCGGCGTGCTGACCTCTCTATTAAGCCTAGGTCGGGTTGCGGCGTATTGTTTGGCCGAAGCCGGGCATGACCCAGGAAAGTGTGTCCGGCCAAAGTTAATCGAGCGTGGTGGGTAAGTTGGTGCACCCCTGCAGGGAAGAAAACATCTATCGATAGCTTGTCCTACGGTAACAGACACTTGGAGTTGTATCCCGATCGATACAACTAGAACTGGATACTGGTGATGAGAAATGGATTGTGATGATAACTGGATAGTATGGCTCTGGGATTGCTTTCTCGCAGGGAGTCGAGAAAGGATCTCTGGCCGAGGTTGATAACACTACTACTACTTTACTTTATGCTACTCTACTCCCTCCTGTTGCTGCAAGATGGTGGTTTCCAGAAGATGCTAGTCTTCGATAGGACTACCTTCTCTCTATTCTGGCATTTCTGCAGCCCAGTCCACATATACAACCTTCCTTTGATAATGTTGCATATGTAGTGTAGATCCTTGCTTGCGAGTACTTTGGATGAGTACTCACCGAAGGGCGCTCACACCAGTTTATAAGCCCGTCCCTCTCTGCATTGTTGAGCTCCTCTTAAAGTGCAAATAGATGCCCTTATACAGGGACTTTGACCTAAATTCACAGTAAATTTCATAGAAATTTATTATGAATTTAGGTTGAATTTCCTCTATAAGCGCATCTATGTTCATTTTTTTATATTTATAAAATAAATAAACCTTAATAAAATAAATAAAAATAAGTAAACCTTAATAAAATAAAATAAAAATAAACTATAGTAACTAAAATAAATAAACCTTAATAAATTAAGTAAAAATAGCAGCAGTAAAATAAATAAAAATAAAATAATTAAAATAAAATACATAAGTAATTAGAAATAAAATAAATAAGTTTTTTGTTGTAAGTAGAAACAAAACAAAACAAGTAAAGCAAAAGAGAAAAAAACAGAGGAAAAAAATATGCCACCTACTGGGCCACCACGGCCTGAATACGACTAGAAACCCATCCATGGGCCAGGATTCAGGCCCGCAGAAGGCCCAGTAGGCCCCACAGGCAAAGAGAACGGTTAGGCCTGAAAGCCTGCAGTTGAGAGGAGTTCGAGAGGGTGGGCGCAGCAGCGCTTATAAACCACTCTCGAGCCCTCTCAACTAGAGAGGTGGGACTAAACTTTTGACGCGGGGCAGCACAAGGCCTTTGGTCCCGGTTGGTGCCACCAACCGGGACTAAAGGGGGCATTGGTCCCGGTTCGTGGCACCAACCGGGACCAAAGGCCTTTAGTCCCGGTTGGTGCCACGAACCGGGACCAAAGAGTTCCCTATATATACCCCATCGCCACAGCAGAGCACTCCACAGTGCTCTGTATTTTCTGGCCGACGAGGGAAGGGCATTTGGGTGCTCTAGCTCACCTCCTATGCACATGAGGTGCTCGATGAAATGTCTGAGCCACACTAGTTAATCTTTCTCCTCTCGAAACTCGACCTCCGAGCTCCATTTTCCCCGAGATTTGTCTAGGTTTAGCAGTCCGTCACGTCCCGTCCCCGTCTTCACCGCCGTCGATCGCCCGCGCCGATCTCGTCGCCAGCACCATCGTGGTGAGCCTCTTGTTCTTATCTTCTTTCTGGAAGGAAAAAATTCTTACTTTAGATAGTTACTTGTCTAATTTTGTTACTTTTATTATTCCTTCTTATTACATAGTGCGATGGTTTTGGTATCCGCCCCCGTCGGCCCTCGTCCTGTCTATGATTCGAATGTGGTATATATTATCTTTTTATAACTATTTGGTTCATTTATTGTTTATGACAAATATACCGACCAACGTGACATAGATTTTATTTATGTAGGAGGTGGTTGAACCAGAAATTCTAACCGACCCTATTGTCGAGAGGTTAAATTTAGTTGAAGAAGAAAATAATTAATTGAAGGAAAAAATAAAAAAAATTGAGGAGGAGAAGATGATATTGGAGTTGCATGTTGCGGATGTCGTCGATGATCACAAGATCAAGATGGATGCAATGCGCTTGAAGATTAGAAAGATTAGAAAATATGCCATTCATACCGAGGCTTGGTATCATTATGCCGTTGGATCAATTGTTACCTTGGTTGCGATTATGATCGCATTTGTTTTCGCATTGCAATGTTTTACATAGTTTCAATGTATGGTTTAATTAATTAGATGCTCTGGAGAGCTATATATATGTTGTTAGATGAGAACTATGTATGTACTTTCGTTTTAATGTGATGATGAACTTCTATTAATTTGGTCACTTAATTATCTATTCATGATGTTCTGTAATGGTTTTTGACACACTTAATTATATATAATGCACGTAGATGAACCGGCAATGGATGTACGGTGACAGACACACCTCCGAGTACATTAAGGGCGTGCATGATTTTCTCGAAGTGGCTGAGGCAAACAAGCAGAATGGTTTTATGTGTTGACCATGCCCTATATGTGGGAATACGAAGTCTTACTCTGACCGGAAAATCCTTCACACCCACCTGCTTTACAAGGGTTTCATGCCACACTATAATGTTTGGACGAGGCACGGAGAAATAGGGGTTATGATGGAAGACGGCGAAGAAGAAGAGGACGATGACAACTATGTGCCCCTGAATACGGTGATGCTGCAACAGGGGAAGCTGCTGAAGATCAAGAGGAACCAGACGATGTGCCCAATGATGCTGCAAGGGGGGAAGATGCTGAAGATCAAGAGGAACCAGTGCCCGATGATGATGATCTCCGCCGGGTCATAATCGATGCAAGGACGCAATGCGAAAGTCAAAAGGAGAAGCTGAAGTTCGATCGCATGTTAGAGGATCACAAAAAAGGGTTGTACCCCAATTGCGAAGATGGCAACACAAAGCTCGATACCGTACTGGAATTGCTGCAGTGGAAGGCAGAGAATGCTGTGCCTGACAAAGGATTTGAGAAGCTATTGAAAATATTGAAGAAGAAGCTTCCAAGGGATAACGAATTGCCCAACAGTACATACGCAACAAAGAAGGTCGTATGCCCTCTAGGATTGGAGGTGCAGAAGATACATGCATGCCCTAATGACTGCATCCTCTATCGCGGTGCGTACAAGGATCTGAACGCATGCCCGGTATGCGGTGCATTGCGGTATAAGATCAGACGAGATGACCCTGGTGATGTTGACGGCGAGCCCCCCAGGAAGAGGGTTCCTGCGAAGGTGATGTGGTATGCTCCTATAATACCACGGTTGAAACGTCTGTTCAGAAACGAAGAGCATGCCAAGTTGATGCGATGGCACAGTGAGGACCGTAAGAAAGACGGGAAGTTGAGAGCACCCGCTGACGGGTCGCAGTGGGGAAAAATCGAGAGAAAGTACTGGGCTGAGTTTGCAGCTGACCCAAGGAACGTATGGTTTGGTTTAAGCGCGGATGGCATTAATCCTTTCGGGGAGCAGAGCAGCAATCACAGCACCTGGCCCGTGACTCTATGTATGTATAACCTTCCTCCTTGGATGTGCATGAAGCAGAAGTTCATTATGATGCCAGTTCTCATCCAAGGCCCTAAGCAACCCGGCAACGACATTGATGTGTACCTAAGGCCATTAGTTGAAGAACTTTTACAACTGTGGAATGGAAACGGTGTACGTACGTGGGATGAGCACAAACAAGAGGAATTTAACCTGCACGCGTTGCTGTTTGTAACCATCAACGATTGGCCCGCTCTCAGTAACCTTTCAGGACAGACAAACAAGGGATACCACGCATGCACGCACTGTTTAGATGACACTGAAAGTATATACCTGGACAAAAGCAGGAAGAATGTGTACCTGGGCCATCGTAGATTTCTTCCGACCAACCATCAATGTCGAAAGAAAGGCAAGCATTTCAAAGGCGAGGCAGATCACCGGAAGAAGCCCGCCATGCGTACCGGTGATCACGTACTTGCTATGGTCAATGATTTACACGTAATCTTTGGAAAGGGTCCCGGCGGACTAGCTGTTCCGAATGACGCTGAGGGACACGCACCCATGTGGAAGAAGAAATCTATATTTTGGGACCTACCCTACTGGAAAGAGCTAGAGGTCCGCTCTTCAATCGACGTGATGCACGTGACGAAGAACCTTTGCGTGAACCTGCTAGGCTTCTTGGGCGTGTATGGGAAGACAAAAGATACACCTGAGGCACAGGAGGACCTGCAACGTTTGCACGAAAAAGACGGCATGCCTCCGAAGCAGTATGAAGGTCCTGCGAGCTACGCTTTTACGAAAGAAGAGAAAGAAATCTTCTTTGAATGCCTGCTCAGTATGAAGGTCCCGACTGGCTTCTCGTCGAACATAAAGGGAATAATAAATATGCCAGAGAAAAAGTTCCAGAACCTAAAGTCTCATGACTGCCACGTGATTATGACGCAACTGCTTCCGGTTGCATTGAGGGGGCTTCTACCGGAAAACGTCCGATTAGCCATTGTGAAGCTATGTGCATTCCTCAATGCAATCTCTCAGAAGGTGATCGATCCAGAAATCATACCAAGGCTAAGGAGTGATGTGGCGCAATGTCTTGTCAGTTTCGAGCTGGTGTTCCCACCATCCTTCTTCAATATCATGACGCACGTCCTAGTTCATCTAGTCGACGAGATTGTCATTCTGGGGCCCGTATTTCTACACAATATGTTCCCCTTTGAGAGGTTCATGGGAGTCCTAAAGAAATATGTCCGTAACCGCGCTAGGCCAGAAGGAAGCATCTCCATGGGCCATCAAACAGAGGATGTCATTGGGTTTTGTGTTGACTTCATTCCTGGCCTTAAGAAGATAGGTCTCCCTAAATCGCGATATGAGGGGAGACTGACTGGAAAAGGCATGCTTGGAGGGGACTCAATAATATGCAGGGACGGCTATTCTTGGTCTCAAGCACACTACACAGTTCTACAGAACTCTACCTTGGTGACCCCGTATGTCGATGAACACAAGAACAGTCTGCGCTCCAAACACCCGGAGCAGTGTGACGACTGGATTACATGTGAACACATCAGGACTTTCAGCAGTTGGTTGGAAACACGTCTCAGAGGTGACACCACTGTTTGTGATGAGTTGTACTCGTTGTCCAGGGGACCATCTTCGACTGTATTGACTTACAAAGGATACGAGATAAATGGGAATACATTTTACACGATCGTCCAAGATCAAAAGAGCACCAACCAAAACAGCGGTGTCCGCTTTGATGCAGCAACCGAGAGGGGAAAGGACACATATTATGGTTACATAATGGACATATGGGAACTTGACTACGGACATGATTTTAAGGTCCCTTTGTTTAAGTGCAAATGGGTCAATCTGTCAGGAGGCGGGGTACAGGTAGACCCACAGTACGGAATGACAACAGTGGATCTGAACAATCTTGGGTACACTGACGAACCATTCGTCCTAGCCAATGATGTGGCACAGGTTATCTATGTGAAGGACATGTCTACCAGACCGAGGAAAAGAAAAGATAAGGAAGCGAATACATCATACGATGAGCCAAAGCACCACATAGTTCTTTCAGGAAAAAGGGACATTGTGGGAGTGGAGGGAAAGACAGACATGTCTGAAGATTATGAAAAGTTTCATGAAATTCCTCCCTTCAAAGTCAAGGCTGACCCAAGCATCCTGATAAACGATGAAGATTATCCATGGTTACGGCGCAATAAGCAAATGACACAAGCGAAGGAAAAGTGAAGACTTTCTCCCGCAACTATTATGATGATACCATGCCAACTTTGTAATAGACGAGTATGATACCATTGTCCGTTTCGTACAAGAAGTGCATCTAGTTTTTGCCGTAACCCTCTCAACTTTCTTGCACATGCTATGTGGATGAAATGATGATACCATGCCAACTTTCAACCTTTTCAGAGTTCATTTGAAATGCTTTTCAATTTTAGGGTCTTATAGCTCAAAATAATTAGTAAATGCATGAAAAATAACAGGCCAAAAATTAAAAATTATGCCACCTACTGGGCCACCACGGCTTGAATACGATTAAAAACCCATCCATGGGCCAGGATTCAGGCCCGCAGAAGGCCCAGTAGGCCCACAGGCATGTACAGAGAGGTTAGGCCCGTAAGCCTGCTTTAGAGAGGAGCTCGACAGCTTAGGCGCACCGCACCTTATAAACAGGTGCGGCTCTCTCTCAGCTAGCGAGGTGGGACTAAACTCACCACCACGCCGCTGTGCAAGGCCATTGGTCCGGGTTGGTGGCACGAACCGGGACCAATTCCACCCTTTGGTCCCTGTTGGTGCCACGAACCGGTACTAATGAGGCTGTGGCCCCACGAGCACCTTTAGTACCGGTTCGTGGGACGAACCGGTACTAGAGTTTCTTACTAAGCAGTTTTTTTGTCCCACCTCGCTAGCTGAGAGGCACTAGGAGCGGTTTATAAGCCCTGAGTGCAGAGACGATGAAGAAGAGGCGCAATGCTCACGTTGCTTAGCTTCAAGCCTTGAGGAATAAGGTAGACTGCATGGAGCTATGTGCAGTGCAGTCTACACTATTCCGAAAGGCTTGAAGCAAATCAACGAGCATTGCGCCTCTTTTTTATTTTTAATAACTTATTACAACTCCGGACTTCTTGTGTTCCGACAAAATAAAATAAACTTTAATAAAATTTATGAAACTAAAATTAACAAAGTATTTTCTGTTCAAAACATTATAAGAAACCTCTATTATTATTGAAACTAAAATCATATAAAATTGATGCAACTAAAATTATCGAAGTATTTTCTGTTCAAAATCATTAAAAGCAAAAAGAATTTTCATAAAGAACTTTTTTTGATAGAAACTTTAATAGCAAAAAGAATTATCATAAAGTAAAATAAATAAGTAATTATAAACAAAATAAAATAAAATAAATAAGTTTTTTGTTGTAAGTAGAAACAAAACAAAATAAATAAAGCAAAAAAGAAAACAAAAAAATAAATACAGCAAAATTCATAAAGAACTTTTTTGATAGAAACTTTAATAGCAAAAAGAATTATCATAAAGTAAAATAAATAATTAACTAGAAACGAAATAAAATAAAATAAAATAAATAAGTTTTTGTTGTAAGTAGAAACAAAACAAAATAAATAAAGCAAAAAAGAAAACAAAAAAACTAAATACAGCAAAAAAATTGTTGGGGCACTGCCCGCTTGGCCTTCCAACCCTCAGGTTTGCAAATACAGGCCCAGAAGGGCTAGGAGGCTAAACGGGCAGCGCGCCAAAGTTAGGCCCAGAAGCCTGCTATAGAGAGGAGTTCGAAACAGCAGCCGCGCCGCGGCTTTTAAACTGGTACGGGCGCCCCTCGGCTAGCGAGGTGGGACTAAACTTTTGGCCGCGACGCGGGCAGCAAGAGGCCTTTGGTCCCGGTTCGTGGCACCAACCGGGACCAATGGCCCCCCTTTAGTCCCGATTGGTGCCACCAACCGGGACCAAAGGTCCCTTTTCAGCAGCGCAAAGGGCGGGAAGCGGCGGCCTTTGGTCCCGGTTGGTGGCACCAACCGGGACTAAAGGGTGGCATTGGTCCCGGTTGGTGCCACGAACCGGGACCAATGCCCTTGCTATATAACCAGGACTTGTGAAAATTTCACATCTCCCTCGCCTCCCTAGCCAGTTGCCCCCGCCGCCAGGCTGCCCAAATCGCTCGCGCGCTCCTCATCGCCGTCGCCGCCGCCAGCCGCCATCCCTGTCTCCCAGTGCCCCTGCCCCGCGCTCGAGCCCACGCCGGCCGCCGCCCCGTGCCCCTGCCCCGTCCCCGAGCACGCACGGCCGCACCCCTGCGCCTCGGCCCGCCCCCACCATTGTCGTCGTCGCCGGCACCCACCCCCACTGCCGCCCATGCCTCGACGCCGCCCCTCCTCCCCGTTCGGTCCGGCTCCGGCGACCCCCTTTCCTCCCTGTCCCCTCGATCCTCTTCATATAATTTTTTGTATGATTTTTTTCATATGCATATGTTGATTATATGGATGGATGGATGATGTATATGTTCATTATATGGATGGATGGATGATGTATGCTTTTTTTCATATAATTTTTTAGGCAGATTTTTAGAATTTTTTGTGTATGTATGTTATGTTTATATGTATGTATGTATGTATGTTTATATGCAAAGAAAATGTATGAATGGTCATATGCAAAGAAAAATATATGTATGGTCATATGCAAAGAAAATGTATGTATATATGTTCATATGAAAGAAAAATGTATGTATGTATGTTCATATGCATATGCAAAGAAAATGTATGTTCATATGCATATGCAAATAAAATGTATGTTCATATATATGATGATATGTTCATGTATGAGTATATGTATGTATATATGTTCTCTGTGTATATATATGTTCATGTATATATGCAAAAGATAGATTTTTAGAAAAGTTAGGATTTTTTTCTGTTCATAGATTGTTTTGGTGATATTAATTATTGTAGAATATGCAAATGTTTGTATATTCATATGAACAATGCATTAGGCAAAACCTTTACTGTTTTTCGAAAAAAAATTATGAATGAGAGGAAAAAGGAAAATAAGAAGAGGAAGAAAGGAGAAGAAGAGGAGAAATAAATAAGAAGAGGAAAAAAGAAGAAAAAGAAGAGGAGAAGAAGAAAGGAATAGAGGAGAGAAGAAGAAAAAATAGAATTTTTTCTATTTTTTCTTCTTCTCTTCTATTCCTTTCTTCTTCTCCTCTTTTTTTTCTTCGATCTTCTCTATTCCTTTTCTTCTTCTCCTCTTTTTATTTCTTCTTCGTTTTCTTATGTTTTATCGGGTCTGTCGTCGTCGATATACCCCTCTCCCGATAACTTCAACATGAGGGGGGGGGTCGATATACCCCCTCCCCGATAATATTATTTTTCCATGTACGTATGTCGTCGTTGTCGATATAACCCCCTCCCGATAACTTCAACACGTGGGGGGGGTCGATATACCCCCTCCCCGATAACATTATTTTCCCATGTATGTATGTCGTCGTTGTCGATATATATAACTCCCTCCCAGATAACTTCGACATGATGGACGGTCGATATTTATACCCCCTCTCGACCGTGATAACTTATACCACGGGAGCACCCCCCGGCCCTCTCGCTCGACCAAAACTCTCGAGGACACCCAAACCCTAGAAAAAAACGATGTCGGTCTCCTACCCCCTCCCGCCGCGCCCCTACCCTTGAAGCGTTGCCGAGGCCACCCCAAACCCGGAATAAGCTAGGTCTACGTTTGCACTAATATATCCACCTGCTGTCATGTCTGTGTAATAATTGCCATGTTGTAATATTTGCAGAAACAATGGAGCACGGACGAGACGAGCAAGCAGAAGAGGTGTTGGGGGACACAATCTTAGCTGGAGGTGATATCTTGTCGTATCTTAACGACAATGATGGTCTGGAAGAACAGGGTCAAGAAACAGGCTACGGTGATCGAAGAGTGGAGGAGGAAAGACATGATTATGATGGCTCCGGTGACCCAATGCTGGTACAAGAAGGAGCCCGTGGTGATGGCTCCGGTGACCGAACAGAGTCCGGCCAGGTAAATATATTAGTTAAGCCTGTGCTGACTAGCTAATTGATGCATTCATTGTTTTTGGTATGTACACATATTAATTAACACTCGTCTTTCTTCTTTTTTCTAGCCCTCCGGATCGAGCACAACTGCGGTAAAGAGACGGGGCCCGAAGAGAAAGTTGCGCTCAGATGAAAGATTTGAGATCACAGCAATCGCGCGCGACGGCCAAGCGATTGAACCCATCCGGACAAAGGATGCATTTGCTGCTCAGTGCGGGATTCTAGTTAGGGACAAGATCCCGATCAGCATCCACCAATGGTATAAGCCTAAGAAGGAAGACCCTGAGGTGTCTTATGTCAATGATATGCAGAAAGATGATCTTTGGACTGAGCTGAAGGCAAATTTCACCCTACCGCCAGAGGAGGATCCGGAGAAGCCAGTTAAAGAGCAATTAATCAAGTCTCATGCTCTTAAGAAGATGGCAGACCTATTCAAGAGGTGGAATAATGAGCTGAAAACGTTTGTCGACAAAGAAGAGACATCAGAATTCATCGGCCGGTATGAGAAGATCAGAGATCACTGGCCCGCATTTGTGGCCCACAAGACATCGGAAAAGAGTAAGAAGATGTCAGCGACAAACAAGAAGAATGCTGCGAAGAAGAAGCTTCACCATCGCACGGGGTCAGGTGGCTACCTCAAAGCCCGACCTAAGTGGGCCAAGGCTGAGAATGATCTGCTTGAAAAAGGGATCGAACCACAGACAATGAACTGGACAGACAGTTGTCGGACTTGGTTCTTCGGGGCTGGCGGAACCTTGGACCCTGTATCAGGGAGGTGCTTTTGGACGAACGAGCTTTTGAGAATACCAGTCAAGAAGATTCAGCAATATATCGATGCAGCGCAGGAAGGGACGTTCGTTCCAGACAGAGAGAACGACGAGCTCACAATGGCCCTCGGGAATCCTGAGCACCCTGGACGGACACGAGGCACGCCAGGCTCCATTCCGTGGAAGGCTAGTTTTCGACGCGGGCGGTTACAAAACCCAGGAGAGGAGGAAAAAAGTGGAGCAGATCCAAATTCAGAAGCTGCACTAAAGGGTTCAAGCGCTAGACGAACGAGACGGCAATCGACATGCCGAAACTGCCCCCGAAGCTACACCGCCATCTCAGCGGAGAAGCAGCGTGGCTTCCACCGAGCTGCTTCAGCTGGAGCATGCGGCTCCTGCTAGCTACCCCGTGGATGCTATCACGGAGTCTCAACATTGCCACCTTATGGCGGAATGGCAGAACTTCAAAGTCAAGGCGGCTGTTGGCTCTGTTTTACCTCCTGAACCCGGCGCAACCTACCACTACCGGCCGATTCCAGAAGGATATGCTAGGGTGATGGTGGATGAAATAACGGAGGGATTTGAGGAGCTCCAGCTTGACCACCCTACCGGTGAAGGGGAGACTCGGCTGGGTTCTGCTCTGAAGACTCCATGCCTATGGCGGAAGGAGCTCATCAAGCTTCCGAACTGGACGGCTCCGGCGAGTAAGGGCACTCCGCCTCCTCCTCCGGCGAGTGATCAGGGCACTCAGCCTCCTTCTCCGGCGCGTGGCGGCACTCCGCCTCCTTCTCCGCCTGCGCCGGCGCGCCAGAGCAGCCAGCCTCCTCCTTCTCTGCCTCGTCAGCAAGGGCGGAAGAGACTCGCCGCCGCTGCGGCTGCTCCGGCGTGTCGTAGTCCTTCTCCTCCGCCTCGTAAGCAAGGAAAGAAGACAGCCGCAGCCGCTCCGCCTGCTCTGCCGGCGTCTAGCAGTACAGCTGCCAGAGGCGGGAGGCAATACAGATTCGGTCCTTCTCTGAAGACTCCAGAGAAGTTACCATATGAGAGGACCGAGGAGGAAACTAGGAAGATCGTGCGAGCCGAAGTGACAAACTTCTTTGAAGGGGTGAAAGCAAAGAAACATCCACCTCCGGAGGAGAAGGTAGATCCGGTGAAAGCAAAGCGCACTCTGGCTGCCTTGACAAAACCACCAAAGTCTCCGCCGAGAGGCAACTATGAGCGCATTCTTGCAAAGACATATGCCGAAGCGGAGCGGTCGGGAAGTACTGTCAGTGATCAAAGGTTAAAAGAACGACGAGCTGGGAAAAAAATTGCCCAGCTCGGCGAACAAGCGAACCAATCGTGCCCCCCGCTCAAGGTGTCAAAAGACATCGTCGCTAATGATCCGAGGATGGTGGCCGGTTATAGCAATCTTGGAGATTACCTGCCCGATGATGTACATTATGAAATCATGGAGGTCGACGAACACAAATACCATTACGGGAAGCCTCTCGTCAAAGATGAAAGATCTCTAACAACGATGATGCGAAGACTACATGATTGGTACATGAAAACCTGCAGAGAGTCTGATGGGATGAATACTTTGACGCTGAGAGTTAAACCGGAGCATCACCTCGTTGGAATTGATCTGTTGAATGTTCCATTTGAGGATTTTTTCCAGTTTTACAATCAAAAGGCCCTCGATAAAACAACGATCACTTGCTACTGTCTGTAAGTAGTACTACTTCTGTCATTAAGTCTCTCTATATAGGTCAGGTCTTTCATTGCATGTATTTATAATTATCCTCACTATATTATGCAGATTGAAGATTGCGAATTGAAGAAAAGACAAATCGGTGATATTGGGTTCATTAACACAAATCTCATAGATGCATATACGGTTGAAAAACATCCCAAAGAAGCCGAGGCCAACTTGCTACAATCGTTGGTATTAAATCAAAACAAAGATATAATACTCTTTCCTTACAACTTCAAGTGAGTGTTACTGTCTTGTGCATATTCGGTTTCCCTTATTAGTCCAGGTTATGGTAATGTAATTGATGACTTATGCATGCATGCGCAGCTTCCACTATATTCTCCTAGAGATTAAGCTTGAGCAGGGAGTAGTAACCGTCTTAGACTCGAGACGAAAAGATCCCCAGGACTATGCGAACATGACTCAAATGCTCGAGAAGTAAGTTAAATCGATCATTATCCACCATATCAGCAACTTTGTTCATTTCCTGATATCAAGTAATTGTTTTCTTTGTCTGGCAGGGTTTGGAGAAAATTCACCGCAAAAGCTCCGGGACTGCCGAAGAAGCTGCAATTTAAACACCCGAAAGTAAGTACTATAGTAGCATGTTCCGGCATCTCCTAGTGATTCAAGCGCTAGTTTCATCAATAGCATTTAGCATGCTTGCTTATCAATTTGATTGACCTCTATTTCTTGTAAAGTGGTTGTGGCAGGAACCCGGGAATAATTACTGTGGATACTACGTTTGCGAGTCCATCCGCTACACGACCTGTGAGCGGGGCTACACTGAAGAACAATATGAAGTGCGTAAGCAATAATATTCACAATTTTATTTTATTACCATCATTTGTGTTGAGTTTCATTTATTCATATATATATATGTATTGACCCCCTTCTTCAAATTAGATGTTTCGGAAGCGGGATGAACTCCTAGCACCAGATCGTATGCGAGGAATTCAAGAGGAATTGGCGGCATTCTTCCTTGACCACGTGATCGCTGAAAACGGAGAATACTATGTGGACCCTGTGTTCCTACAATTTAATTAGGAGATCGTATTGTAAGAGATAATCATTGTATATATGTAGCCGGTAGTCTCGGATAGATATACGAGAACTTGTTGTTCGACCAATCTCTCGGAGAAGGAGAGGTGGTCGATATCACTTCTCTCTGTATGCATATGTTCATGACGATCTTCTGTTTCCTTCATTTGATTACTAGCTAGCGTGTCTAGTCCTCTCCATACGTATATAGTACGTAGCGTCGACCAAGCACGGAGATAGGAGAGGACACTTCTCTCTATTAATTAGCTAGCTAACACAATATATGAAACACCTAAATTAACCCCCCAAAACCCCTAAACCACCCCCTTTCAAAAAAAAACAAAAACCTCAGCTCCTGCCAGCTGCTGACGCGTGGATGCCTATTGGTCCCGGTTGGTGACACCAACCGGGACAAAAGGCCCTGCCTATTAGTCCCGGTTGTTGGCACCAACTGGGACCAAAGGCCCCCCTGCCTGGGCTGGCAGCAGCGGCCACGTGGAGGACCTTCTGTCCCGGTTCGTGTAAGAACCGGGACTAAAGGGTTAGGGCTTTAGTAACGACCCTTTAGTCCCGGTTCGAAAACCGGGACAAAAGGCCCTTACAAACCGGGGTAAAAGCCCCATTTCCTACTAGTGCTAGGTAACTAAGCATACTAGAGCTAACTTAGAGCTAAGTTAGGTCATTTTGGAGAAGAAGAAGAAGAAGGTTTTTACCCTTTTCCTTCTCATTCTTCTTCTTTTATTCTTTCTTTTTCTTCTCTTTCTTCTTCTATTCTTTCTTTTTCTCCTCTTCCTTGTTTTCCTTCTTCTTATTCCTTATTTGTGTCATTTTAGAGTTTACATAGGTACTTATGTCATTTTTTAGCTAACTAAGCTTATTATGTCAATTTGGAGGAAAATAAGGTAAGTATAGGTCATTTTTGTGCTAACATAACTAATTATGCCATTTTTGAGCTAACGTAGGTAAAATGGATCATTTTGGAGCTAACCTAGCTAAAATGGATCATATTGGAGCTTGATAACCCACAAGTATAGGGGATCGCAACAGTTTTCGAGGGTAGAGTATTCAACCCAAATTTATTGATTCGACACAAGGGGAGCCAAAGAATATTCTCAAGTATTAGCAGTTGAGTTGTCAATTCAACCACACCTGGATAACTTAATATCTGCAGCAAAGTATTTAGTAGCAAAGTAGTATGATAGTAATGGTAATAGTAGTAAAAGCAATATTTTTGGGTTTTGTAGTGATTGTAACAGTAGCAACGGAAAAGTAAATAAGCGAAGAACAATATGTGAAAAGCTCGTAGGCATTGGATCGGTGATGGAGAATTATGCCGGATGCGGTTCATCATGTAACAATCATAACATAGGGTGACACAGAACTAGCTCCAATTCATCAATGTAATGTAGGCATGTATTCCGAATATAGTCATACGTGCTTATGGAAAAGAACTTGCATGACATCTTTTGTCCTACCCTCCTGTGGCTGCGGGGTCCTAGCGGAAACTAAGGGATATTAAGGCCTCCTTTTAATAAAGTACCGGACCAAAGCATTAACACATAGTGAATACATGAACTCCTCAAACTACGGTCATCACCGGGAGTGGTCCCGATTATTGTCACTTCGGGGTTGCCGGATCATAACACATAGTAGGTGACTATAGACTTGCAAGATAGGATCAAGAACTCACATATATTCATGAAAACATAATAGGTTCAGATCTGAAATCATGGCACTCGGGCCCTAGTGACAAGCATTAAGCATAGCAAAGTCATAGCAACATCAATCTCAGAACATAGTGGATACTAGGGATCAAACTGTAACAAAACTAACTCGATTACATGATAAATCTCATCCAACCCATCACCGTCCAGCAAGCCTACGATGGAATTACTCACGCACGGCGGTGAGCATCATGAAATTGGTGATGGAGGATGGTTGATGATGACGATGGCGACGGATTCCCCTCTCCGGAGCCCCGAACGGACTCCAGATCAGCCCTCCCAAGAGAGTTTAGGGCTTGGTGGCGGCTCCGTATCGTAAAACGCGATGAATCTTTCTCTGTGATTTTTTTCTCCCCGAACACGAATATATGGAGTTTGAGTTAAGGTCGGTGGAGCTCCAGGGGGCCCACGAGGCAGGGGGGGCGCGCCCAGGGGGGCAGGCGCGCCCCCACCCTCGTGGCAAGGGTGTGGGCCCCCTGGCCTTGATTCTTTTGCCAGTATTTTTTATTATTTCCAAAAATATTCTCCGTGGAGTTTCATGTCATTCCGAGAACTTTTGTTTCTGCACATAAATAACACCATGGCAATTCTGCTAAAAACAGCGTCAGTCCGGGTTAGTTCCATTCAAATCATGCAAGTTAGAGTCCAAAATAAGGGCAAAAGTGTTTGGAAAAGTAGATACGACAGAGACGTATCAGAGCTAACCTAGGTAAACTTGGTCATTTTGGAACTAACCTAGGTAAAATGGATCATATTGGAGCTAACCTAGGTAAAATGGGTCATATTGGAGCTAACATAGGTAAAATGGGTCATTTTGGAGCTAACTTGACTAATTATGTCATTTTTAGTTAACTAAGCATAATTATGCCATTTTTTACATAAGTAAGCCAAGTGTATGTCATTATTGAGCAAACCTAGGTAACTAAGCATATTAGAGATAACTTAGCATATTAGAGCTAACTTAGGTCATTTCGGAGGAAACAAAGCTAAGTATAGATCATTTTGGAGATCTGACATACCTGACATAGTTCACTCCTCCTTCTTCTCCTTCATCATGCTGATGTGCCTAGAGCGGCGAGGCAGTGGGATGTAGTCTTCTACCACAATTGGCATGGTCATGTTGCCCGGCTGTGGGATCGCCGGCGCCACCACCATCGCGAGGTCATTGTCAGGCACCACCACCATCGCGAGGCCATCTTCAGGCAGAACCATCGCTAGGTCATCCTCAGCCACCACCATCTCTTGCCCATCGTCAGCCACCACCATCGTTTGGCCATCGTCAGCCACCACCATCGCGAGGTCATCGTCAGACAGAATAGGTTGCACCTCCTCATCCCCACTCTGCTCCTCTTCTTCCCCACTCCATTCCGGATCATCCTTGCTGCTGCTTTCGCTGTAGCCAAACTCGCTGCTGCTTTGGTTATAGCCAGAGCCGCTGCTCCGATTGCCTGACCAAATGCAACAAAGTTTTTTTAACGATCAGTGTGAGACAAAGCCAAATGGAGAGGAAGAAGAGGCAGAGCGTACTGGCATCGTCGTCGTCCTGGTAGCGCATGCGGCACATAGTCGTGTTGAACACCTTCACGGTGAGCATGGCGTCGCCGTCGTACCTGAAGACAAGGAAGTACCCGTGCCTTAGGTCGTAGGTACGGACGAACTGCTCCCAGCCACGACACAGGTACATGTGGTCATTCCTGATCACCACCTCCACGTCCCAAAGCCTGCGAAGCCCGCTGCCGGCCTGTCACAGCTTCACATTCTTTGGCCGATGGCCGTCTAGCATCTCCATAGAAGTGTTAGGCAGCCTCTGCAACGTGGGTCAAGGAGTGATGTAGCAAACAGCAGAGTTATGATAAAGAGATGGTTGAATGGGAGATCTCTCCTTTTATATACCTGCCTCTTGGAGGAATTCTCAAGTATGATCGTGAAGAACTCGAAACCTTCCAACTCGAACTCCGGTGTGGCAGAGCGTAGCCTGCGGTGGCGGCCTCCCCCCATCTCTGATAATCAACAACATCAACAACACTTAATTAATTTCGTAGGTTAGTTGTCAATGGCAATTGGCACCCTTCAAAACTAGGGATTTTTTAGACATGAAAGCACAACCAAAATAACAACCCTAAACTCCTAATACGTACAGAATGCACAAGTTGTTCTGAAATTTTGCACTCATTAGCAACCACTTCAGATAACACGAAGCAGCACCATTTATATCCAATCAAAGAAAGGCCTCAACAATGTTTCCAAATTAGTGGGTTTTTGGACCACTAGAACACAACTTAACATAAAACAACAACTTATAAGAAATAACCCTACCATCTAAAACCCTAAAAATGATAGGATCCTAAAAGCGCCAAATAATAATACACTACACTCAGGAGCACAATACTCTTCCTCAGAGATCAGTGTTAACAAACAAACGCAATAACTCCACATCAACTTGTAAATAAAAATCCAACAGCAGCATCACCCCCGAGTCTAACGGTAAGAGCATCCGGACAAACCACAAGAGAAGCGCAGCAAGGGGTCTTACCGCAACCCAAACCTAACTGCTAAGTTGTGCATTCAACGATTTCGTGCTTAAAACCTAAACCCAAAATTTGATCTTTCCTAACTCATTATCTTTTTAGTCAAATCTTCATTGAATCCAGCAAAAAAAAAGAGAAAAAACAAGCACACATGATCAAACCCTAAACCGTTTTATCTGTGCTAAAACCCCTCTTTTGTTTTTTTGGCAAAACATCATATGTGAAAACTATGGATTTCGATTACCGGCAGTGCAGAAAACCTAGATCTGAACCTTAGACAGCAAAAAAATAAAATAGAAATAAGGCAGTAAGCTCCAAAACTTATGTTAATTGAGTGTAAATTGAGAAGATTTTATGTAAATCTATCTATGTATTCCGTCAGGGTGAAAAAGAAACGAAATGGTCATGGCCGGGTTGGGTTGGTCCCAAAAGACACACAGTCGAAGCAACAGGCAGCACAGCACCATGAGTGGAGTGCGCCCCGGCCGAATGAACCAAAGGTTTGGGTTGGTTTGGCGCACCCACACTCGGCGGTTCACTGCGACTCGCGCCGCTCCACTCCACTCTCCCCAACCTCTGCCTCCAGTCCCAAATCTCTTTCTTGATTCTTTCTCCATACGCACTGCACCGCACCGGCGCATCACCACCCCGTCGGGCCCTCCCTCCGTCTTGGTCTACCCCAGCCAGCCTCTTCCAAGGGTGGGCCGAGCGAGCTGCAGAAATTCCTTCCCCGACAAAGAAAGAAAGAAACGCGCGCGCGTGCGTATAAATCCATCCGACCCATCCATAGGCCAACAACGAAGACGCGCGCAGGCAGCGCCGCGCCTGCCGAATCCCCTCCTTCCCCTCCACCCGATCCCATGACCTAACTACGAGCATCTGCTAAGTTGTGCATTCAACGATTTGGTAACGGCAAAACCCATGACCTAACTACGAGCATCCATCACCTCACCAAGAAACTAACTGAAGAACCTAAACCTAAACCTAAACACAGAGAGAGAGAGAGGAGGGAGGGAAGAGGGAGGGGTGGCGCACCTCGGTGTTGGGGACGGCCGGGGTCGGGGGAGGGGCCGGGCCGGGGGGTCGACGGTGACGCCGTCGGGGTTTGGTGCGGCGTCGGAGGGGCCAGAGCTCGGGGCGGCGGTGGTCAACGACGGGACGGCGACAGCATGTTGAGGTGGCCGCGTTCGGCGACGGCGTCGGAGAGGCGAGGAACAGGCCTTAGGCGGCAACGCGTGGGGGCGAAGGAGGGGCGAGGAGGCGACGGGCGAGGCGAGGAGGATGCGGTGACGGGGCGGGCGGAGCTCGGGGCGGCGGGTCGGGGGGTCGGGGCGACGGCGGGGGCCGGGGGTCGGGGGTGGGGGCGGCGGCGCGGGGGAGAGAGAGAGAGAGGAGGGTGAGGTGAGGTGGGGCGCCGACACTTAGTGGAGTGGGCCCGGGGGCAAACGGCCAGTTTCTTTACCGTCTGCTGGCTGACGGCGCCGTCAGCTAGCGGACGGCAAAGAAACTGGCCGTTAGGTCATCCCTATATTCCGCCATCCACCATCTTTGCCGTCTGCTAGCGGACGACAAAAAACAGGCTGACGGCAAACGCCTTCATTTCCGTCCGCTCTTTCTTTGCCGTCAGCTTTATTTAAACTAATGACAAAGAACTTCTTTGCCGTCAGCTAGCCGACGGCAAAGAGCTGGCTGGCGGCAAAGATTCTGATTTCAGTAGTGTCCGATCGATGGGGGATGTTGGGTACCAACGACGACCACATACGGATTGGGCTTTAATAGTACAGATTATTTGAACGACTATGAAATGTCACGAGGCCAAACTAGTAGTGCTACAAGAGAAAAATAATAATCATACACTTCTTGTACTTTGATGTTGACTTCAATTCAATTTTAATTGAATTTTTTCCACCATTAAAAATCTGCATGGAGTCCGTAGGCCTCACTTGATCTGAACAGTGACGGTCGCAACATTGTCATTTTCTATATCTATACTTCTATACTACTATTAAAAAAGCAAACATCAATTACCCTAAATCCATCAAATTTAGTGTACACAAGAAAATCAGAACCCTTGGATTTAACCCACTTAATTGTATCTAAGAGCCCATATTACTTCGGTGGTCGGCCATCGAAACAAACGTACGCGATTAAATGTTCTGCCAGTCTGCCAGCAACGTACGGTCTCCACGCATGCCCACTAATCCACTCACGACCTCATTACCCCTGAACTAACATGACGTCTCATTTGCAAACAAAAAAAAAAACATCACGTCTCCAACTCCAACCCAGTCGCCACAGAACTCCTCCCAATTCCCATCGCCGCCGCCCGCCGCTCCTCCTCTCCTCTGCTACCCTAGGCACGAGGAATCAACCTCCTAAAGCAACTGGAGCGGCAAGCGGCGGAGGAATGGAGAGATGGCGTGTGCGGCGGCGGGAAGGAGATGGGACGGGCGTCCTACATCCGGATCAAGCACGATGAGGAGCGGTGCAAGGCGTCCAGGAAGGAGCCCGAGGGGCGCGGCGCTTCTTCGGCCTTCAGGTCGTGGCAGCCAGCGGCCGTCGCGGGCACGGAGGCACCGCGCGCCATCCTGGTGGGGCGGCCCACTGGGTGGCCGAAACCCCGGCCGTTGTAGATTCAGTGATCGATTCCAATAGCCAAGATTGCATGGTAGTCTAGGTTTGGTTGTGAGTTCTTTATCGCTGGGGATTGGATTGGATGGCGTAGTACTACAGGGCAAGAAGCCACAATTGAATGGCAGTAGTATTTCTTCTTTTTGTTGTCAGAAACCTTTTTTGTGTCGATTACAAAGCAAGAAACTGCTTGGTTGTTCGTGCAAAAAATGGTTCGTCGTTCCTAATTTTTCTGATTTTTGTTGCCCATGGAACGTAGGCCATCTACAACGTCAGTGCCCTCAACGGGGTTTGGCATGACTTGCTGGTCTCCGTGTGCTTCAGTGCTCTCCAGCCATGATGTCGTCTCAGGACTGTTCGATGGCGCCCTCGACGACATGTGTGGCGGGGCACAACGACATGCGTGTCCAATCCTGATTCCTTCAGCTATTTGTGTTTCCTTCTTGGGTGTCCTGTGGGTGCACGAAGACACCATCTAATTAAGAGTTTTCATTTCTTTCATATATGCAATGGTTTGCGGTATACAGTTTTTTATATAGAGTCCCAGTTTTGATGTTTTACAAAATGAAAGAACTATGTAGAAATTCCCCCTAATGCTTAATTGGTTACTTATTTCTCTCATTTTCCATTGTATTATGATTGAGAAGATACGGTTGGGCCTATGAGAAGAACATCCACTCTTTAATTGCAGGGGGTGCAGGCGAGGTAGTGCTGCCGCCCTTCCTCTACAGACCAATCCCTCCACGTCATATCTTCATTTCCCTCCCACATCTCTTGCTTCTCTCTTCCATCTAGATTAGCCCCTGGATATGGACGATGTCATGTCCTCCATTGCCGCTGTTGCTATAATATGATTTATTACAACTTGTCTGAATCGGTTAGAAGAGGATTGATCAATTGTTTCGTGAGCATTCATATACGTTTAAGTTTCATTATCATCTGAAGTGTGAACTTGCTTCAAACAGTCAATCTACCTTCCTGCCACAGATTTCTTTGCATCGGTGATTGTGTAGGAAACGTCTTTCTTCCAAAGAGTAAATGTTTTCAGACCACATATTTATGGTCTGTTTTGTTCAGATAAGTGATTCAATGCGTAGCAATGTAGTCTTTCGTAGAATTTGTACTGAACGATTCTTTTTGAACTCTAAATATTCTTATTGACCACCAAGATTGTAGCCCACAAATTAAAAGGTAAACGCTTATTCCTCTCTGTCCAGGATACTATTGTGAGATGGTCTGATACATAAAAGACGGCCTCAAGCCCCTCTGCGGATGCGTCCAGTCTCGCTGTTCTACAAATTTCGCTGGAACAACGATCTTCCAACTTCGCCGGAACGCCGACCACATGTGCTCCACCTGAGGTACGTTGTTCTAAAATATACACAGCCAAGTCATGAGTAGCCTTGAAGTAGCAAGCTTTTATGTTTCAACTAGGTGCTGGGGCGCGCCCTTGGCGCGCCTCTTGAGGTGGAGCTGTGCGCCCTTGTATTGTGGGAGCACCTCAACGCCCTGCTATAGACATCCTACAGAGTCTAGGTTGGTCCTCTGCTAATAGCAAATTAATAGTAGTTGGTTGTCAAAGTTATTTGTTTTCTTTTCTATAGAAAGGCTGAAAGCTTGAAATGAATCAACATTTTTCATGCCATTTAGATCAAAACTAAAAACAAACACATTATAAATTATCTAGCTAAGCCATTGTATATATTAGCTAGACCCCCTGTCAATTTGTTAAACACCTTCGCTGTCACCCACTAAGAATATTTTTGTCCTTGCTCATTCTCAGACCACATGCTCAATTATTGGTAAACGAAATCACCTTCAAGCTTGCTGCCCAAACTCCAAAATGCTTCCTTAAGATTCATGTTATATATTGGTGAAGTTAATATTCCAGAGGGCCTTCAGAAGGTTTGACATATAGACTCCTTCAGGAGGGCCCCTTAACAAAGGGATAACAAGAAAAAATCACGAAGTGTTGATGCAGTGCAAAACCAATAGGTGATCACTCTGGATCGACAAAAAAAAAAAAAGTGGTCTCTTCACACTTCTGTGCACATGCTTAACAAAGAACACAACCTAATGCATTGCATCAACTGGAATGAAATAAATCACATCGGTTAAATAGTCAATCTGTGTTAGTGGCAATGTTCATTTGTAAATAAAAAAACAGAACACAAGTACCCATACTATGCCCAAGCTAGATGACCCACACAAAACGGTATCCTTCTCTTTATGTTGTAGTCTGCATATCCAAACCAAACAAACATACCCCACAAAATTCTAATAGGATTGCAAAGCTGGAAGCACCTGACCATAAATGTCTTCAAGTTTGGCTCCTGAATCCTTCATAAAGCTCTACAGCGCAGCTTACACAAACAAAATACAACTGGACCCTTGATAGGATCGTATTAAAGACATCATAAAAGCAACATAGTACATATTGTACAATCAGTAGCTCACAAGGTTTGCAAGTGAAATGTCCAGGCTATGCAAACTTACAGCCTCAGATATTTTCTCAGGTGTAGAAAATGCAACACAAGTAGACCCCTTGCAAACACCAAAATGTCCAGGCTATGCAAAGTTACAGCCTCAGATAGTAACTGTACTTGACTAACTTTAGTACATACACATTTAAAGGCACTGGCACAAACAAAATGGGATGAGTAACACACAGTGTTACACGGTAGACGGCACACACACAAATTGTACGCATGATAGAGCATGGTAGCATACTGTCTAGTAAATGAACAAACATCTAGGAAAGAACATCCAATAAGTCCCAATAAAATGCTTAAAAGAAGATGTCGCATACTACCTAATCACAAAGAAACAACAAAAATACAAGATTTTGACGAGCTGTATAGCAAAAGAAAATGTGAGACAAAGGGAGTATATAGCAATAGAAAATGATAGCTAACCATGAATATCAGAAAATGGTAAGTAATGAAGACATGTCGCACGACTGAAAAACCTTACAATACCTACAGAGACATAAAATCGACAAATCGTTGAATAGTAGTAGATGATGAGATGCCAATATCCTGATGGTAGATTGCATTCGAGATAGTCTAAATGGGCAAAAAATTGAGAAGAGGTGTACCACAACCTGGTTATTTCATATCTCTTGCATTTATTTCCTGTACCACAATTTTATGGAGCTCATTAATATGCATACACAGATGTACACTGAACAATATCAGCAAATCTACATTGTTTAAGTGCCAGAATATATTGTTCATAAATGCTGAAATGATCAAATATGTTTGGCATACCTTCTCCACTGCATGAATTAATATATTAACAAATTAAGCTGCACTCTAGTTTTCACCAAAGCTCAAGTGATCACAAGATACGTAGTTTGAGAACCATTCCAACGTTGCTCGAGAAGCATAACTGAAGTACTAAACATGCCAAAATATCTGGAGGTACAGTCAGATTGAATACAAAAAAATCAATATGCTCTGGAATAATTACAAAACATGCCAAAATCTTTGGAGCGAGGTACACACTGAGTTAATTCACAAAAATCAATGCTGAAGAAGAATAACTGGACATGCCAAAATCTCTGGAGATAAAGCCTGAATGAATCGAGAAAATTCAAGCTGGTGGATGGAGCCATTGGCATACAACTAAGTTTTACCAATAAGGACATGCGCTTAAAATAAAGACCAAGTTCAATGCCATATGATATTACCAAAGCAGAGAATACCAAAGGAAACAAATAGATTGTTCTGCTACCTGATAAATACTTGATATATGAATCCGTAACATATTTACAATATCTCATAATGAGTGACTTTGATTTTCTCAGGCCTAAAAACAATAATTGCTGCTCAAGTACCAATATCAGCAACTCAAAAGGTTGTCAAACTTAAGATGGGGCAAGAGTTGTGTGGTATCAAAGGCCATTATGACATTCAAAAGAAAAGGATCACATTTAAAATTTTAGAAAACTACAAAAAAAAAAGTGATATTCAGAAGGGAGATACCTTTGACATGAACAAGGTCACCATGAATCTTCAGGCAAGATTGACCAAATTAACTACATTTGCAAACACTCTCATTCATTCTGCAATAACCGATCACCTCTCTTGAAACTTAAAGATGCCAAGTAATTGTTCTAGTAGGTAATACACTGAATGCTAGAAGATAAAAAGGATTGTGGAGGATTATATGCTTATTAGAAGATAAAAGTTCTAGTACATAATACACTGAATGCCAAGTTTGCAGCAGCAACTCTGCTTATTATGTCAGAAGATAAAAATGATTGTGGAGGACTATATGCTAGTAATTGTTCTAGTAGGTAATACACTGAAACAACACAAATAGACAAGCCTGGCATGGCAAAAACAACTTTCAAAGATGCATCAGCAAACCCTACTCATGAAAGAAAGAGAATTGAAATGTAACCTTAGTGCGAGGAGGCTACGAACTCGATCTCCATGATGACACCGCGCTTGAGGAGGCCGCTCTCACTGCCTGCCACCCGCTGCCTGCTCGAACTCACCATGATGGCTGCCTTGGACCAGAGGGAGGAGGCGTCGGTGACGGTGAGGCGAAAATGCATGTATCAATACTATTCAAAGCTGTACATGTTCAAATTGAGCACCTTGCTCGGGCTGGCTTCGCTACACTGGGCCTCGTCCACGGCCCCTTCCTCAGCGCCGCGGCGCCGCCCTAATCACCAGCTTAACTCAGCCACTGTGAAAGGAAATTATCCAAATTTCCTCTACAATGACCCTTACGGCTACTTTAACTTACCAAGCTAGTAGATAAGCATTATAAATCTACAACAACAATAACAACAACAGGCTTACACGGTCACCAGACAATGTATATCTATCTGGCTGACGCACATACATGACGATGTTGTGAGTACATTTATATCTGTTGGTGCCCAGGAGGGGGGATGTCAGAAGCGCGTCTTCAGATGAGGGTACCCGGGGTTCTGCATCCCCATCCCTTGATCTGCCTTCCTTCTCAACTGTCAACGTCAAGAAAATCAAATGACTTGTTGATGGTCACAAGCGTTATTCAAATAACAGTAGCTAGGAACGTAAGTGAAATAAAAATATACAACAGACCTGGTGTGGATGTGGATGAAACTGGCCACCTGCGCCTCTCTGCATTGGCATGTTACTGGGATTCATCACAACCATGCCTGCTTGGGGCCCTGCACCAAAGGCACCCATGTTTGCACCAGGAGGCATTCTTTGCATACCACCCATAGGCTGTTGCATTCGCCTTGGGAGTGGTCTTGGTACAGGCTGGCCTCCTGGAGGTCTATTCCCTGATGGCTGAAACATGAATGCATCCTGTTATTATAGATCATAGCACGATAGTTCTTAAGAATATTTTGGTTCACTCAAAGTGGGACTGAAATAAATCTTCTGAGGGAATTAAACAAGAAACAAAATCTAATGCATCAGGGCATCATAAATATAATCAGTGTAACGGATACGAGGATTGCACGCACCAGTTTGGAAAGCATATCAACGGTGAATACTGCATCGAATTCATTGGCCTTTAGTGCTTCAAGAATGAAGTCAGCAGACACATCTGGGAACATCAACGAGAGAGATTCCACCATGGCAAGATGACTATCGGCGTGACTTGACTCAGTTGCTTCTCCTTTTGTGATTCAGTAGAGATGTTGATCTTACCTACGCTTTCAGCATAATCATCAAAAGAAAGGGACTCTGGGAGTTCATACCCAACAGACTTGTCAGCGGTCTCATTCTTTTCAGTCTCATCTACTTGCTTCTCAGGGTCCTTCTTTCCTTTCAAGGCAAGCACGAAAGGAGCGGCATGGGAATCAACTGAAAAGACCGCTCCAGTGCTCGTGATTCAGCAGATCTATCAAAATAATCAAGGAAACATAAGTATTGTACGAGCAGCCGTGAACTCATGAGTCGTCTGTCATCATATCACTACATTTTGCATGCATATCAAATTATGTCGAGAACGTAACTCTTGCACTCTCATATAAAAACACTTCGATGAGTGCAAAAGGGTATGCATTATTCAAAGAAAATTAGATGAAACCCATCTCCACATTATTCATCAGCATAAGCAGTTGATTCTTAATGTGAATTATAAACTTATAATCCTCAGAACTCATAATATCAACATGTAGTAGCTTGTCAGTACAGGGTACACTATGTGTGGAAAATGTATCACATCTTAGGTAGAATATATATACATCAATCAAAGATGATCAGACACTGCTATATCAAAACATGATCAGACACTAGTACATCAGTATGTACTTACTTACAGCAGATTAAACTGATGCATACGTCTAACTTGACTGGCTAATTAAATATGTCCTGCACCATGGGAGATGATTTTGCCACAAGTTAAGGAAGAAATCTAAATCTCCGTGAGACGAAGCACATTCACTGCACAAGTTTTCCACTAATCTTTGATTGAAAAAAGCTTTCCACTAATCAGGTCAGAGAATGTAAAATTAAGATTTAGGCAGAGATGGAGCTTCTATTACCGGCTGAGTTGGTTGAATGCTTGTTCTTCCTTCAAATCTGTTCCTGTTGACATATCTACTGGATGAACAAGATATGTTGCAATTTTCTCGCCTGGCTGAGATGGTACAAGTGCACTGACCACAGAGACATTTTAGGCACAAGAGATGGGAACATCCTTCGGAATCCATGGGCGAGCGGTACATACCTCGTTCCCTCGCGGAAGATCAGATGGAGAAGTGTCGATCTTGGTTCCTCCAGCCCCATGCCCTTGCCGCCCAGCTGCTCGTTCTGCCTGCTGCCGACCCGTCTCCTCTGCATCTCCCTATGCAGTTTGCCCACTCTCCTTCCTCTGCCTCCGCCCACCGCTTCCTCTGCCTCGCCATCTCCATCTTCTTTCTCGGCCTCCTGGCCTCCAACTTCTCTACATCGCCGCGGCCGCTGCTAGTCCACACACCTCTGCTAGACGTCAAACGCCGACCACCACCTCGGCGGAGGCGCCTTTGCCGCTGCTCACCTCACTGTTGTTGCCATGGACATGGGGCTCGGGAGAGGGGGCGCTGCTTCTCATCCACCTTACCTGATGCCGTCTGCCGAGGCACGGCACCATCGACCCAACGCCGGTGGATTGCTCGCAGCCACCGTATATGTGGATCAGCACGAGGCACACGTCCCCGGCGACGTAGAGGAGGTCGGCGATCTCGTCCCCTACGTGCGCCATCGTCGCTCCCTTCCGATGAGGCCACCCTGCATCTCCTCCTTCTCTGTTCTCAAGTTGCCGGCGCCTTGCTTGGACGGGGTAGATAGGGGCGAGGCGGCGGCGGCGGCGGATGGGATGGGATGGAAACGAGAGAGATTTTGGGGAGAGGCAAAGGAGGTCGCGTGCGTTGGCAGAGAAGGAGGGCTCAACGCAATCTCCTCTGTCTTTTTTTTTTCTATAGATAGACAAAGCGAATGATATGGTGGGCCTGCCTATTTCTTTTTGCCTCATAGCATTGCCGACGTGGAGTACGCGAGGGAGCGGCCATGATGCACACCTTATTGTTTTGGATATTTATTTCAAAGAGCATGTGTTTTGGGCTTTATACTTCACCATGACCTTGAACACCATCTCAGGTTTATCATTTAGTATTTCTCATTCATGGCCCTTAAAATGTATCCTCGGATTGTTGAACTTTATGATTGCAGGAGTGTCTCATGGCTTAATAGTCGTTCAGGCACGTGCAATTTTTAGGAGTGAAGTCGGGAGAATAGCTTCTTCTGGGGTTGAGGTTTCAACAGATTGATTTCAGCGGAGGGATGATGATGCAGTGGTAATATTTATGGTAAGACGTGTGGAGTAAAAATTAAAAGTTGATACCATTTTTGGTCTGCTCAAATTTTATCCGTCTAGAGAAACTTGGTATCATATACTAAGATGAGAAATTGTATTATTCAATTCTTGACATTTAACAGTGAACCGAGATGTTCTAGCATGGACTACAAACTGATATCAGCTACGTTTGGATGTAGTGAAAGGAAATCTACTTCTTGCAGTTGCAGGACCATGAGATGTCGGCGTTGCACCGTGGACACACCAAGGTCCCAGCCAAGTCAGTGATCCTGCCCCGACTACCGATTTCTTCATCTTGAGGAAGCTGCAGCAGCCTGACTCATTTTTGCATATTGTCGGCCTATCCGATATGCTGCTGGGCAATTACCACTACTCCCGTTGGATAGGTGAACCATGCAACTCTATCCTTCATGCTCTTCCCTTGTTATCCAATTGCTCTTGATAATTTAATGATTCAATCAAATTTCATTGCAAAGCATACTGGATAGGGCTTTTCTTCTTTCCAATGCAGTGTTGGTTTGCGTTAAGATGGAAATCCAAATCCATACATTTCTAATTCTTGTTGTTATAATTACACAAGTATTTTCTCATATTATTTCTTCATTAACTAATGTTCATACAGAACACCATCTCAGTAACTAGACCTGATATAATAGTTAGTTTTGACATTAGATGCAACAACATTGATATTGCTAAATTGATCATGTTTTTAGTAGGATAATAAACTTGTCTAGCATTTCATTATGAATTGCAGGCTCTCAAAATAGATCTATCTGCTCCCTGAATTATTCTTGGTGTAGTTTCTGAATCATACATCCTGACATGCATTTTGCATTGGCAATCATTATTCAACGGAATGCCTTTTTATTGAATATAGACAACTGAATGGATTAATGTTATGCTTAGTATCTTTTGGCATATCTCTCACACTCAATTCAGATGCTATCTTGGTTGCGACTGAGTAGTCTCGACTATACTTCAACCCGACATCAACGAAGCAAATAACTTGATTATAAGGTAAATTCATGATTACCAATGCCTAGCTATTTTTTGATCTTGACTGACACAAAGGCCAAAGGGTGCAATGTGTAAGTTCAGAGAGCTCTCGCACTTTCTCCAACCAAATAAGTCTTTTATGCTAGATTTTCTTTCAAGATAACAATAAATCTTGGGAGCATCCCTGTCCATGCATGGAACAATACTGGAGAGATAGAGTGCTACTGTCTTGCATTTCTCAATATCCCTAACTTTATTGCCAATATTATGATCATCATTATATTTTGTTGGTACACCAATATATTTTGTTTGTTTTATTGATCTATTTTCTTCCTAGGATGAATGCGGATTGTTTTCACATGATGATACGTGCATTGCACGTGCACGCTTACTAGTGAATAGTCGTGTGTAAACCTTTTCCCCTGCCGTCTAGCTGGTACCTCGTACTTTGCAACATTGTCACGGCAATCATGGTTGCATCACTTTAGATTTCTACAAAATCATCATTCTTAAATTAAAATTTACCAAAGTGGCTCAAAAAATAAACGGATTGATGTATGTTTACCAAATTATTTCTCAAAAAGGATAGTACTTGTAAGATCGCCAAACCAATATAAAAAGATTAAAATTTTCCAACAGCTGGACCAATCGAGGGAGAACCAACACTAACCACACAGGAGAAGATTGCAACACTGGCAGAAAGGGAGTTGCTGAACCCTTCCTATAGGCCAGTGGGAACGGTGAAAGCGTTGAAGGTTACCGAATACGACAACGACATGGTCCCTCGAACCCCACCAGCTTCTTCGCATCCTGCAAGTTCACTTTGTACCTATGCGCTCATGGACACAGTGATATGTGGCTTAGATCATCAAGCAGTTATGCGAAATGACACACTTTGTGCTTCTTTCAGGTGTATCAGGCATCAGTTATGCCCAATAGAAGCGACAACTGAGCAATGATCTACAGCCAACATCAGATGCGTATGATTTCCATTAACAAAGAAGATTCCACACCGTTCAAACTAAGGGCGCTTATACATAATTACGTATACATCTCATTTGTTATTGGGATCGTGTGAGGTTGTACTTATCAAACTTGTCCACTTTGGAAACCTGTGTTATGGAAGTGAGGTAGAACAAATAAGATAGAAGTTGTTGTGTCGTGGTCCAGTTTGTGTTAGAACTGTCTCCAAACCAAATTGAGGAGAGAAAATAAGAGCAATTACATGAAGCAGAGGCACATGTTTATTGGACAATATTACCCTCTTCAAAGATTTTATGGGAGGGTGTGCCCATTTTTTGTCCTTTCTATGTTTTCTGATCATATAAGACCGCTGAGGACATGCCTTCGCATATTGGAAGCCTATTTTTTTCTATTTCTGTGTCCGTTAAATCATGTGAATCAATGAGAATCAATGATCATACCAATGCAAACAACCACAATTGATGAGGTTGTGCGCAACATTTTTATTACACACCAAAAGAGGACAAATACATTATGCATATGCCATTCAGCTGACATCATTCTTTGCTTTATTCAATTATTCCCATTATGAGAATGTTCTTACACTGAAGGCCTAGGTACTTGCCGGGGGTGGACGTCGTCGCTTTATGACCGGAACAAGGTAACCTGCAAAATTTGCATTCTTCGCATCATGATGATGAACATAAGCAATTATAATAAAGTGTGCACATATATCAACACATGCGCAAAAAAAGATGTGTGTGTGTGTGTGTGTACAAATATAACAATATACCAACCTGCACAATGAGTGTGTGGGTGCAACCCTTTGCCGCATACATGTGTAATACAGGCGAACTTGGGTAGACTGATCCTAGTCAGTTCGTGAGCGGTGAACCGATCACAGACGAGTGGATGTCCGTCACACCTCTTATTGCACCACAACATAGGGTCCACGGTTGCGGAACCTGGTTACCAAGATTCTTTTCGATGATACCCGAGCAGTCTCGCATCACGTTATTTTTATCGATGGTGCAGTGATCTACTCCATGGATTGCTTGTGCATTGCGCGAACAAGAATAGATGGCCAAAAAGACTAGGAGGCATAACACTCCAGCTACTTTACGGTTGGTCATGTTCTATGTTGTGTAGTACTGTCGGTATGTTTTAATGCATGACTTTTGCACCACTCGGCCTCTTATATAGCGGTTTTAGTGCAAGTTTCAGAATTGGACTATTTTTAATTAGTTGAGAGATATATGCCTTGGATATGTTCTAACTTAATGTAGGCACATCTAACTCTTGTATCAAATGGTTGGCAATGGATATGTGGATGCAACCTAATAATTGTTGGCGATCGAGTAGTTGATTTCAAACTCTTAATAGATATGCGTACCCAACTTGGGTGTGTTGATATTTAATGTAGGCACATGTGTGGTTCCTGTACTAGTATCAAATTGGTAAAGGATACTTCTAATTAAATGTAGTTAGGTGTATCCAGTTCTTGTATCAAATTGATGATAAAGGATACGCGGATAAGCCTATCTCTATCTATCTATCTGTATATATTTGATATCTATATCTGTATCTATCTATATTTATACTAATACAAACTTCCTGGATATTTTCATATTAATAGATGAAAACAGGAAAAATAGAAACCGTTGATTTGGTGGGCCAGAATTATTAAGGTTGAGATCTATTAGTAAATCCCTTGGATGTTTCAATTGAAAAGAAAACTGGGATATAAATCGGCCAAAAAAGGAATAGATCTGATCCAATCTAACCAACCGTTCAGATTCCACAAGATAGATGAGAAGTCATCCAATACTCAAAATCAGGACCGTGTTTCTCTGTTACTAACCTAGCCACGACCTGTTTTATACTCCCTCCGTCTGAAAATACTTGTCGTAGAAATGCATAACAATGGATGTATCTAGAACTAAAATACGTCTAGATACATCCATTGCTCTGATAAGTATTTCCGGACGGAGGGAGTATATCAAAATTGCTAAGTAACATCTAGATGTTTTTAAGCATGTCAAATCTAAGTTTTTAACCGTTGAATCTATTCCACTTCAAATCTCGTGCAGATTTAGATTCGCACCACGTGTGTCCCTTGTCGCGCACGTCGCTGTCGCCCGCTCATGCGTTGCTTTTTTTCTTTTTCTTTTTTCTTTTGAGGGGTGCTTTTTTACTTTTGTTGGTCTTGTGCATGGGCCGGCTGTATTTTTTGTCTTTTCTAGGCAGTGTTGTAAGAATTCGAAGAGGATATCTGTTTTTAGGCCCATATTACTAAGGGAAGTGTTTGTGGCCGGGGCGCCGGCCGAACCGTTGCGCCGGTCGCGCTCCGTGCGTTGGATCTCTTTTGATCCAAGGACGCTGTATGCGCCACGTGTTACCAGACCCATGTTTTTTTAACGCGCACGGGTTATCCTTTCCCCAGTTTTTGCTGCAACCGCACGGGGTGTCATTTCGGTGCGAGGAGGCAGGGCGACCGGCGGGCGACGGGCTTGTTGGCGCCTGGAGATCAGGAGCGGCAGCGGCGGCCCAGGGCGGATCTCGATTCTCCGGCGATCTATGGCCCCCCCGGAAGGTAACTCTCCCCTCCTGCTCTCCCTTTCGTTCTTGTCTCCCCCTCCCCCGTTGGCTTTAGGGTTAGGGCGGGTTATGGTGCGGGCGAGCCGTTTGTGTTCCCGCGGGCCGGCGCCGGCGCCGGCGCGGACGGGGACGGGGTGGTGTTCCCGCGGGTCGAGGGAGGGGGCGGGGTGGTGTTCCCGCGGGCAGAGGGAGGGGCGGGGTGGTGGATTTGAATCTTCTGTTCGCTAGGGATTTGGGATTAGGATTTGGGATTTTGTTCATCCACGAACTATCGGATACAGGGAAATGGTATTGCTATGTTTAAATGGTCACTGGACACTTCCGAGGGAAAACTGTGAGGAACATTTGTTTTAGATGATACAGTAGAACAGAGTAAACTTCAGGTCACTGCATGTGAAGATGCATGCACACTGCTGTGTTTGTGTTTTTGTGTTGTATATACGGCCGAAACCAACTTTGCACTTTTGCAAATGTACGTGCACTTTGTCTCTGATCATCATCTGCAAGCATGTAGGAATACTAGAGTTTACCAGCAAATGTACTAGATCAATATGTATTCCGAACCTTTTTTTTTGCGTATGATGAACCAAGTTTGAATTCCGCAGCCCAACACCCCTGCTTCTGAATCGAGGATCATTCAGATTTGATTGCTGAAACTAGAACGAACAGAAATGAATTCATCCCTGAACATGAATCTTATACGGCGGATTTACCAGTAGCTTACACGGAGTGACGGAGTTATGACCGGCCTTGCGCCGAACGCGTGTTCGCAGCAGCAGAGTTACACGAAACCTGTGAACTCTTACTTATGTATCTCAAGCTCCAGCGCTGAATAGAATGACGCTGAAAATTAACTTGTTTGAGATCCGGAAGGAATCACACACCGCACAGAGGCATCCTTGTTTGCCATGTAAATTTGTAAATAGGTTTCTTGGTGCTGCAAAATCTCCTAGGTTTTATTCTATAGCAGACGTACTTGTATAAATGCTAATTTTAGAGTGCAATGTTTTATTCTGTACATTTTTTATGTGTGCTTGTATGTTTCATAGGTTTTACAGTTTTTTTTAGGTGTTCATGTATGTTTTTTCCTAGCTACTGATGATGCAGTTTTAGGGTTTTATTGACTTGTTTTTTTTCCTTTTTGTAGATGTCGCAGGCACCGCTGATGAGAATGAGGGGAGTAAGAAGGCTAAGAAGAAGAATAAGAAAAAAGGCAATCTATGTGGCTTTAAGTCAAGGTTTAACTCAAAAAGGCTGGCTGAGATTGGGAAGCAAGTAACACCAGAAAAACAGAGAATCATAAGGGAGGGACCGTTTGGAGACTTGTTGGACATCCGGTCTTTCAAGGTGCCCCATGAGCTCATTGAGTTTGTTGTGATGAACACGAATCACATACTCTCTAAGTTCAAACACAAGAACAAGTCCATCACCTTCAGCAAGCTCATGGTGAAAATGATTTTCAACGTGCCATCCGGTGATAGACCCGTGAAGCTTCTTAAGAAGAGTGATGAACATGATCTTCGCAGCATCTACAAGGAGGGGAACAGGGCTCCAATCGCCCATGTTGTCAAGTTGCTCACTAGTTGCAGCGATGAGGACGTGGTTATGATAAATAGGACTTGGACACTCCTTGCGTTGGCAACAGTTTTGTGCCCAGGCACTGGCAATATGGTGAATCTCGAGTATCTAGCTTCCTTGGAAGATATGTCTTTGGTGCATGAATTCGCTTGGGATGAGCACTTGTTGGCACGAGCGATGGAGGAGGTTGGAGTCTTTCAAGAGAAGAAGAGGATGCAAGCAAATACAGAAAAAGCAGCAGAGTTTCAGATCGCTTCATGCCTCCCAGGCCCGTCGACAAGGGGGGCCAAAGTGGCCGACCGCATAGGGCCCCCAAAATCGAGGGGCCCCGATCGAAGAGAAAATCAGAGTTACAGCGCTTCAGTTTGTCCCGCACGTCTCCGAGTATCGATGCTTCAACGTTGTTCTGCACAATATGCACACCGAGCCCTAGGGTTGCGACCCTCCCCAGGCCAGCCCCCGTCCCTAGTCCTGCCCACGGATGTGCGCGCCGCCTCTCTCGCATCTTCTCCCATGCTCCAGTGCAACGAATCGATGACTGCTGGTCTGCTGCAGACCGCCGCCAGCGGCCGCTCTCGTCTACACCAGCCCCACCCGCTAGCTGCTGCACGTTGGCGCCACTGCACCGTTCCCGGCAGTGCTCCCCGGCCGCCCCAGCCTTCGTGCTGCTGCCTTCGGGTGTCCAGGACTTGGCAGCACCTACAAAGCCGAGAAACAACCACAGTGCTCGCTGCCTTGGCCACTAATCTTGGGTAGTTTATTGGACCGAGACAAGATTTGAACTTGCATGATGTATAAGTTGATTTCTAAATTGATACCTGTGAAATTGAATTTATATTGAATTGGAAAATTACCGTGTATATGTATGTATTAAACTCAAATTGATGAATTTATCTTACAGAAAAATAAGATGAAGATGGTGTCTACACATGCGGGGAGGCACAGATGAAGCAAGCTATTAATTTGGTATTCTTTTGTATCCGTTAATATTATTTGTATCTTTTGTCGTGTTTTATCTAGTTTGTTAGATAGTTCCAGTTCTACATATATTGTGCAACCAGTAAATTTTTGTATGCTTTCTTGTGAGGTATTTCTTATAAAGCTGTGATGTATTTTTGGGGATAGTTCTTAAGTTCTATAGATTTTTAAAAATTTAAGGCCTCATTTTGTGATTCGTCCCGGGGCCTCAAATTCCTGGAGACGGCCCTGATGCCTCCCCATGTTAGAGGTATGCAACGCAACATTATGAAATACCTCCATCTTTTTTCTTTGCTGCATGAAACCTTCTGTACATTTCTATAGCTCGCATTTATGTTTTTGTTGGCTAATGTCCTTTTTCCATTCTATGCAGATCATATACATCGATCATATTGATATCCCGGCTGGCCTCCCAAATGAGCATGCCATTGATTATTCCGTGCCAAGGATACGCTTTGTTTGCCAAAAGGATTTTGATTGGTTGGATAAAGTTGATAAGAACAAGCTCACTCTTGTCCAACCTTTCTACGGGAAACACACCCAAGTAATTTTGCTACATCCCGCCTATGTATTTTCCTTTGCCAATGGAGTATTAACACCCCCCTTGTTTTTTGCTCACTGAATTGCATGTAGCAATCTTTGCTTTTCCATTTAGGTTATGGCAGCCTTCTTATTTTTCTCTCCTCATGTTTTGTTTTTCTAGATCCGGAGTTTGTGCAACACCCCCTATGCATCACAACTCATGGGACAGGAAGTTGGTGCTGAAGCAACCAGTGGGTAGGGAGTTGGTGCTGAAGCACCTAGTGGCGAAGGAACTAGTGACCAAGGAAGCCAAATTCAAGGTGCTGACATTCAAGCAAAGGACTCTCAATCAAACGAGGCTCAACAAAATGTTGATGCTGAACCACACCTATCATCATCGCTCAACGATTGGCTGCAGCAATCATTCCCTAGCATGCAAGATCTAAGGGTACTCTTTCCCAATCTACACTATCTTTTTCTTTGTATTCATTTCCTGTTTACCTTTGGCTTTGCATTATTTAATATACCCAGTTGCAAGTGTATATTTTGTTTGCTGCATCCCTCATTCTGATGTGCTACAACCATGTTCTCTTTTTGCTTCATATGTGGTTTAAGTTCATACCTACTAGGCTTTTTTGCTTCATCCATATGTCTAGTGTGCTACAACTACATTCTGTTTTTGCTTCAAACATATCATAATTTTGCTACATCCATATCAATAATTTGCTACCTAGAGGTATAGACCATTTGTTTTTTATGCTTCATCCATGACAGTAAATTGCTACAATCACACTGTTTATTTGATACATAGTGACACAGCAGCACACCTCCTTGTTTCTCGCTTCATCCATACCTCTAATGTGCTACACCCACATTTGTGTTTTTTTTACATCCATACTTCTCAAAATCTGGATATACTTATCACTAAAAATGTTGGACACTTGCCTTCTTGTAGGTACCAACTCAGTTTCAAATGCTCTACGACAAGCACAAGGGTATTTTTGCAGCAGAGGTGGATGGTGTAGTAGGCAAGTTTGGACAGTGTTTAAAGGAATTTCAGTGCAACCGGATGGCCGCTCTCCTTCGTGATGTTGGAGATGCCATCACAGCTACCAATGAGCCCAACTTTTCCTTTGAAGCACCTATCATGGACGAATGTCGCGGAAAAGAGAATGATGCTAAAGCTGCAAATGCCGACGTTTGTGCTCAAGCTCAAGGTACAACACCTAGCATCAACAAGGATGAAGTCACCGGATTGAACCTAGAAGTTGCAACAGAGGCTGCAGAAACTCGTGAGCAACAAAGAGTGAGTTTCGAGATGGAAGGCAACGCCTCACCTCACAGCCCCCCACTCTTCTATGATGCACCCAGGAGTGCGACAGCCGGCATTTGGGACGACGAGCCATCCTGTGAGTTGTTCCCAAAGGGCTCCGAAGACTATGAGATGATGCATTCCACGGCTGAGCCTACAATTAAGAAGAGCACAGTCAGCCCCATATATGCAAACATCCCCGTGTTTCCTGTTTCAGACGATGATGACAGCCCAAGTATGCTTCCTTCCTCTTGCATCATTTCTTTTTGTTTTTCTCCATATCATTTTTTCACAGTTGTGTGATTCCAGCAAATTCTTTTTGTACAATCTCTTGCAAACTCATCCATTTTTATTTTTTTGCTACAGCTCCTAAGATGGTCACTACAGAAGAGCATTTTGCTGATGCAAGCAGTGGCCCTAGCACACATGACAAGAACACTAGGAAGAAGAGGATGTCCAAAGTTCCAGCCATAAAAAATACCAAGGCAAAGAAGCAAAAGGTCGACAAGGCTGCAGAAATGTATGAGAGGTTTGTAAAGCATGGGAAACCATTGAGGAAATCACAACCCAATGAACAAGTGTGAGCTACCTAAGCCCTATCTGTTTTTGTTTTCTATTTTTTATTTTTTCTGCTCGAAACAAATGATTCATTCGGTTGCATCTATGGTAACAGGACACCTTTCATCAAGCTAGGTGGATTTTTCATTGGATACAAGAAATTCCTTGTATGCTTCAAGCCTCGCGGGGATATGAATGATGAGGTTATGTCACTATGTATCGAGATGAACAACTTCGCATCCCGTGCAGCAAAAGAAAGGGATTTGAAGAAATACATTTTCTCAGTCCATGCGGGGGTAAGTTTTTTTAAAAACAAGCAATGCTTCATTCCTTTCTTTCTTTTCACATTTTCGTTGCAACACACACTAACCATTTTGTTGTATCTTTCAAGTAGATCCTACTAAAACAAGACCCATCAACTTTCCAACCAGCAAAACTCATGGTTGAGCTTGAAAGGGCTATGAAAATGTTCAAGGTTCAAAAGTGTGACCTCTTAAGTTTCACGAAGCTTTCTTTTGTTCCACACCACAAAATACTTCCAAATATGATCCAATGATGCGACGCAGCTGTAACATTTTTTACATGTTCTGAGTACCTTTTTGCCTTTCTTTTGTTTTTTTCAGCTCTTTTTCACAATTGTTCATGATCGCCATTGGATAGTTGTTTGCGCAAACTTGCTTCACAAGCAGTGGAATGTATTTGGCTCAATCCATTCAAAAGGAAAACAATCTCCTTTGAAGAAGCAAGCCAATAACCTGGTAGGCTCATGCTCTCTAATTTTTTCTATTTACCCTTCTGATTCATCTACATAAATGCCCTGTTGTCATCTTTACACACCTCATTTTATTTTTGAAACTTTTGTGTGTGTTTTCGGTGCTAGATCACAAACTTTGCAACCCTCGCACAGGAGTGCTGCGAATTCAATGTCAATGTTGGATCCTTCGCCCGTGTTGACCTAGAGGATTACCCAAAGCAAGATACCATGTGAGTTTTCTTTTTGAATTTTGCTTCAATCATGTGTTCAATTTCAACATTTTGTTTTTTCAACTATGCATGGGAAGTATGATGGAGAACTTTTTTTTATCTCACACATGTGATTGTGGCTTTTTTGGGCTCAAATATGTGGAGAACTATGATGGGAAGTCAATGAGAGAGTTCAAGCAGGTACACATTTTTAATTTTTTGTCTTGTCATTTTGTTACAATCTACTTTCTTTGTTTTCAATACTCATGCAACAGAAGAATACCATGTTTTGTTTTTGCTTCATATGTGGTTTAAGTTCGTACCTACTAGGCTTTTTTGCTACATTCATATGTCTAGTGTGCTACAACTACATTCTGCTTTTGCTTCATCCATATCATAATTTTGCTACATCCATATCAATTTTTTGCGGTGGATGGATGTGAACCTTTTGCATTCATCACTCATGGAACACAAGAATAACTAGTATCATACTTGTTTACTTTTTGTTTTCAATACTCATGCAACACAAGAATAACTAGTATCATACTTGCTTACTTTTTGTATTCATTTTTTACAGGAAGACATGGCGCGATACCGCATGGATGTGGCATACAACCTTTTCAGTCACCCAATGAACAATGCCCCAAAGGAGCGGGTGTTCAAGGATGAGTTGGCGGCTTGATTTTCTGGAAGGTTCAAGACGAACAAGCTTGTTTCTTCGTTAGGTCTAGATCATGTCCGAGGTGGTAGCGTTCTGATAGATTGGAGTAGTGCACGTTCGTATGTAAACTGTTGATACCTCCAGTAAACATATGTGTCCTTTTGGTATGTAAACCGATGATAACTTGATATTTGGATGATGCACTTATGTTTTTAATGGATGTGTTCTTCTGTTTGCCAACATGATCATGCATTGACAATTGTTTTTTGTTTCGTTGGTTCTGAAATATGAAAATATTTCAAACTTCATCCATCGAAGTTTCAAGGGAATCTCTGTGCATTTTTTCCCTCAAAACATATTTTCTGAAAAATAATATGTGAATGCTACTTTTTTCACACACTTAAATTGCTGGAAGCTCACAAGAAATAGCTACAACCTTCTGTTAGATTTGTTGCAGAGCCAAAATATATATTTTTACCTGCAAATTAGCTACATCCCTACAATATTTTTGCTGGAAGCATAATGTAAATAAGCTTCCTTTCCCAACTTTTGCTGTACAGCTAAATCAACACTTTAAATCATTCAAGGCTTTTTCCTTTTCAAACTTGTTATTTTGCTTCAACCATGTTTCCTAAAAGTTGCAACCATATTTTGAAAAAGTTTCAACCATACTTTGAAAAAGTTTCAACCAAGTTTTTCAAAAGATTCAACCATGTTTCCTAAAAGCTGCAACCTTGTTTACAGAAGCTTCAACCATGTTTTTAAAAAGCTGCAACCATGCTTTTCAGAAATCTTCTAAACATGTTTTCTTAAAGCTTCAAATATGTTTCCTAAAAGATTCAACCATATTTTCAAAAAGATTCAACCATGTTTTTCAAAAGCTTCAACCATGCTTTTCAAAAGCTTAAAACATGTTCTTTTTAAACATGGATCAAGCTGTGGTTACAACAACCATTGGGTACTATATTTTTCAAAAAAATAAGGAAAAACCCACATTCTGCTTTTTTTAAAAAATTCTACAAATTTTGGCACCATCATACTACAAAAAGTAAGATCTCACAAACATATAACAATAAGATTTTTTTAACTCTTGTAAAAAGCAACATTCTGCTTTTTTCAAACCACGCATGTAGTAATATGTTGCAATCCCACAAAACAAACATTCACAGCTAGTCAACACAACTTTTTATCATAAGTCATGGGGTGTTACAAGGCAATTCATCATTTTTTCCCTCATGAAAATATCCTAAAGTGTAAGGATTGTTTCGACACCCGGAGCTTTCGCGCTCGCACTCGCAGCAACAAAAGCTGCAAGGAGTTGGCAATCCTTCACGTTGTGATCTTCATCTTCACAATATTTGCATGGAGTCTTCTTTTCCCTTGGCTTTGGAGCTTTCTTCATTTTTGCCGCGTCCTTCTTTGCTTTCTTCTTCATTTCATCTTCTCGAATCTCTAGTGGCTTCCTGTGCTTCTCTTTCTCCTTTGGCCTCCCCTTCTTTGCTGACTTTGGTGGGTTCCGCAGTCCTACGGGGGTGGATTCCGCTGACCTGTACTTGTACCCCCTGACACTTGTTCATTTGCTGCATGACCTTGGGCTTCTTCGTCTCCTGCAACCCCATCAGTTGTTCTAGCTTTTATTGCAGCAACCCCAACACTGCCCTGATCAATTAGCCCAGAGACAAAACTATAAGCTTCATCATTGAAGCATGCATCAGAAGCGAGTTTCCCAAACTTCCGGCATAGAGAGTTAAACTTTAGGGTGTTTCTCGTGGGGACGCTGAAATGCATAGCTCTATGCCCATCGCCCGATTCAGGCGTAAGGTCGGTTGCTCTCTTAGACCATCTTGGAAGCATGTAAGTCGCAGGTATCGTTTGCACGTTCAGGTGCACCATGACACGGATGATATGTGGGCAGATCAGCCCACACATCTCAAACATGTTGCAGGTGCACATGTATGTCTGATTTTTAGGAGCAACACGCACCGTGTACACTTTTGGGTTGACGCCATAATTTGCAACAAGGCGAAACCAGATGACATCCCCTTTGTAGGATCGAAAGTATGTCTAGAGGGGGGTGATTAGACTACTTGACCAAATAAAAATCTAGCCTTTCCCCAATTTTAGTTCTTGGCAGATTTTAGCAACTTAGCACAAGTCTAGCAATCAACCTACACATGCAATTCTAAGAGTATAGCAGCGGAATGTAAAACAATTGCATATGAAGGTAAAGGAATGAGTTTTAGGGAGCAAACGCAATGTTGACACGGAGATTTTTTATCCGTGGTTCCGATAGGTGGTGCTATCGTACATCCACGTTGATGGAGACTTCAACCCACGAAGGGTAACGGTTGCGCGAGTCCACGGAGGGCTCCACCCACGAAGGGTCCACGAAGAAGCAACCTTGTCTATCCCACCATGGCCGTCGCCCACGAAGGACTTGCCTCACTAGGGTAGATCTTCACAAAGGCGATCTCCTTGCCCTTACAAACTCCTTGGTTCAACTCCACAATCTTGTCGGAGGCTCCCAAGTGACACCTAGCCAATCTAGGAGACACCACTCTCCAAGAAGTAACAAATGGTGTGTTGATGATGAACTCCTTGCTCTTGTGCTTCAAATGATAGTCTCCCCAACACTCAACTCTCTCTCATAGGATTGGATTTGGTAGAAAGAAGATTTGAGTGGAAAGCAAATTGGGGAAGGCTAGAGATCAAGATTTATGTGGTCGGAATGGAATATCTTGACCTCAACACAAGTGTAGGTGGTTCTCTCTCAGAAAATATGTATTGGAAGTGTAGGCATGTTCTGATGGCTCTCTCCACGAATGAAGAGTGGGTGGAGGGGTATATATAGCGTCCACACAAAATCTAACCGTTACACACAAATCACCAAACTCGATGGGACCGAATCATTAAACTCGGTCGGACCGATTTAGTACAAAATGTGAATGTTAGGATTCTCGGTGGGACCGACATGTCAACTCGATGGGTGTGACGCCTGGATAATTAAGCTACAGTAAACCTCTGTTAACAATGCCACGTCACCATGATTACTGTTATTAATCTGTGTTAGTTCGAAACCGATTATAATTCAAAATTCAAAATCAAGCAAACAATAAAAGTTTTCAAATATTAAGACTAAAATGTTCAATAAATAGTAGTTAAATCAGAGGCTATGATAAAATTGTAAACAACATTAATGAAATTTGTTAAGTGACTTAAACAGCCTCAAACAGTGGCTGAAAATATTATTTAATAACCTCTTTATTAATACAAAAGAATTATGAAATGATATTTACCCCAAACTAGTTTTTGGTGGTAGAATATATTGTGCTGTGATTTGTGGGCCAGCTCTCATATTTTACAAAACTCATTTGGTGCCCAAACAATTAGCCGAAATAGAAAAGAATAAATAAAGAGTAAAAAAAACAAAACAGAAGAAAAAGGAACCCCCCCATACGCACGCTGGACCAACCGGCCCAGCTAGCCAACAGTGCCAGCCCAGCCCACCTACCTCAGCCTTTCGTCCTCCTCCTGCAACAGGAGAAGGCCGAGCCTCCATGGCCGCGGGGCACTCGCCCCCGCGCACTGCTGCGGCGCGGGTGGATGAGATCAGCCCCCGACGCTCTCCCTCTCTCTCGCCCAAACCCTAACCCACATCAGATCCCCCTCCTCCCCTCTCTCCCTCGCCCGCGCTCGCCCTTTCTCCCCACTGCCGAGCGCCCCCGTCGCCGCCCTCCGCTCGATCCCGCGGCCACCGTGCCCCAATCGCCACTTCGCCGTGTCGTACGCCGTCGCCGCCCTCGACTACATCACCTCCGCCTCTCCGTTGAAGCTTGGAGCCACTGCAACGACCTCCCCGAGCTCGTCTTCCCCGCACGGCCGCCGTCGATCGCCGCCCCGTTCGCCGCCTCGAGCCTCCCCCGAGCTCACTCTCGCACACCTGCAGGCTCAATGTGAGCCTCTTATCCCTCCTAGCCCTCTTCCGTCACCGTTTACTCCCTTTAGCCGCCGTCCTCGACTTGCCCAAGCTCGCCACCGCATAGCACGTCGCCGGCGTCGTTCCGGCGACCATTTGGACGCGCGCTGCTGCTCATTGGCCTCGTCGCACTGCGTAGACCACGCCTAGCTGTTTATTTCACCCGCGCGCGCACCGTAGCACCGTCCCCGACGAGGCCCGTAGCTCACCGCCGCCACGGCTTGTCGCCGGTGCCACTCCGGCCATCCCCGCCCCTGCTGCTTGCTCCATCGGACGCGCCGCATCGCCAGCTAGCTGTAGCCGCAAACCGCGCACGTTTTGGTGCCCCGTAGCGCCAAACCAGAAAGCGGCCGAACTCCGGCGACCGCCCCGCCTCTCGCCGTCGTCGTTCTAGCCTATTACGGGCCGCGCCGCCACCGTAGGTGGATGCGGCGTCGAACGCCCGATCGAACGCGCCTAGCCGCACCTACCCCCGTGCCCTGTAGCATTTTTCCGGCCGTCTCCGGCGATGAGCCGCCGCGGGAGAGGCTCGCCGGAGCTCTCTCCGGCGCCCCGCCTACGTGGCACCGCCTAGGCCCCCCCGGTCGCTGACCCGTGGGCCCCTGGGACCCGGCTGCCCTGTTGACTTTAGTCAACTGCTGACTGGGCAGGCCCCAGCCACTGACTGGTGGGCCCAGGAGCCCCACTTTGACCAGTTGACTGTGGTCAACGCTGACTGGGCCGGCTTCTGTCACAGACATGTGGGCCCCCGCTCTGATAATTAGTTTAATAAACGTTTAAAAAAACAAGTAACTATACTAGCCTAAACACTCACTGACATATGGGGCCCACCCCTCTAATTAGACTGTTAGTTTAGTTTAAATTGCTGTTAGACTAACAGAGGCTGACATGTGGGTCCCACTGGACCCACAGGCCCGGTTTGACCCTGGTCAGCGAGTCTGTTGACTGCTGACGTCATCCCCACGCAATGCTGACGTCATATTCCTTTTCTGTTAATATAAATAATTCCAGAATATTGTTAAATCTTTCAAAAATCATATAAAATAATCCGTAGCTCGGATGAAAATGTTTTCTATATGAAAGTTGCTCAGAAAAATCCAACGAATCCGAATACGCGGTCCGTTCATTTGTCACATGCCTCTAGTATGCTGAACATGGAACTTTCCCCTCCGGTCATCTGTCTAGCATAGGTCTGGAACCGGGAAAACATTCCCGGTTGAATTTCCCCCTTCACCTATTCGTGTAGACATGCGTTAGGTCACACCCGACACGTCGTATTACCACGTTATGCTTTGGGATGCTATGGTTGCTTTATATTTACTATTTCTTCCCCCTCTTCTCTCCGGTAGACTACTAGACCGACGCTGCTGCTGCCCAGTTCGATTACGGAGTTGACGACCCCTCCTTGCCAGAGCAACCAGGCAAGCCCCCCTGATCACCAGATATCGCCTATTCTTCTCTATACTGCTTGCATTAGAGTAGTGTAGCATGTTACTGCTTTCCGATATCCTATCCTGATGCATAGCCTACCCTTGCTACTACTGTTGTTACCTTTACCTGCAATCCTACATGCTTAGTATAGGATGCTAGTTTTCCATCAGTGGCCCTACATTCTTGTCCGTCTGCTGTGCTATACTATCGGGCCGTGATCACCTGGGCGGTGATCACGGGTATATAGTTATATACTCTATACATGACACATGTGGTAAATAAAGTCGGGTCGGCTCGTAGGAGTACCCGCAAGTGGATCTTTGTGGCGGAGCGACAGGGCAGGTTGAGACCGCCTAGGTGAGAGGTGGGCCTGGCCCTGGACGGCGTCCGCGGTTACTTCGACATAACACGCTTAACGAGTTCTTGGTATTTGATCTGAGTCTGGCCATTTGGTCTATACGCACTAACCATCTACGCGGGAGTAGTTATGGGTATCCCGGCGTCGTGGTATCAGCCGAAGCCTTCGTGACGTCAGCGACTGAGTGGCGCGCGCCGGATTGGACTGGAACGCCACTAGGCTAGGTCTGCTTCCGGCCGCGTACGCAACGTGCAGGTGTGCATAGGGCGATGGGCCCAGACCCCTGCGCGCATAGGGTTAGACCGGCGTGCTGACCTCTCTGTTGTGCTTAGGTGGGGCTGCGACGTGTTGATCTTCCGAGGCCGGGCATGACCCAGAAAAGTGTGTCCGGCCAAATGGGATCGAGCGTGTTGGGTTATGTGGTGCACCCCTGCAGGGAAGTTTATCTATTCGAATAGCCGTGTCCCTCGGTAAAAGGACGACCCGGAGTTGTACCTTGACCTTATGACAACTAGAACTGGATACTTAATAAAACACACCCTTCCAAGTGCCAGATATAACCCGGTGATCGCTCTCTAACAGGGCGACGAGGAGGGGATCGCCGGGTAGGTTTATGCTATACGATGCTACTTGGTGAACTTACCATCTACTCTCTTCTACATGCTGCAAGATGGAGGTGGCCAGAAGCGTAGTCTTCGACAGGACTAGCTATCCCCCCTTATTCTGGCATTCTGCAGTTCAGTCCACTGATATGGCCCTTTACACATATACCCATGCATATGTAGTGTAGCTCCTTGCTTGCGAGTACTTTGGATGAGTACTCACGGTTGCTTTTCTCCCTCTTTTCCCCTTTCTATACCTGATTGTCGCAACCAGATGCTGGAGTCCAGGAGCTAGAGATCCCGAGGATGATTCTACATGGAGTTCGGCTTCGAGGAGTAGTTAGGAGGTCCCAGGCAGGAGGCCTTGCCTTTTCGATCGTTGCTACTTTTGTGCTAGCCTTCTTAAGGCAAACTTGTTTAACTTATGTCTGTACTCAGATATTGTTGCTTCCGCTGACTCGTCTGTGATCGAGCACTTGTATTCGAGCACTCGAGGCCCCTGGCTTGTATTATGATGCTTGTATGACTTATTTATGTTTTAGAGTTGTGTTGTGATATCTTCCCGTGAGTCCCTGATCTTGATCGTACACATTTGCGTGCATGATTAGTGTACGGTCAAATCGGGGGCGTCACAAGTTGGTATCAGAGCCAACTGCCTGTAGGAATCCCCCTTCCTAACTCCTTGGCCAAAGTCGAGTCTAGCCTTTACAAAACTTTTACTAACATGGTTGTGTGGCTTACGGACCCACGTCGCCATTGGGTGGTATTAGGATCTTTTACTCCTTGTCTATACTCTGGGACTCTGAACTCTCTCCTATTCGGGTTAAGTGAATTTTGCTAAATCTAACATTAGGATCTCGTTATCGCTTTCACCCGGAGAGCCCCTTGTTACTGATGATCGGCTGCTGCACGTGAAGACCCTGAAGATACTCTCCGCTGATAACTCGAGAACTTGTGTTCATCGCTTTTGCAATTCCCTTTCCTCAATAAACTCCTATGGATAACCGCGTATACTCGCCATTCATACAATGTTTCCCAGTTGATCTTGTTATTACAAGATACCCCGAAATTATCTCTGTTGTTCCGAGAATCATTGAGCTTACTGCCTTGCTGTTCTTTGTCACCTGAATACCCCTACGGATAATTCTCGCACTTACCGAGTATCCGCTCATCCCCAGTGGATTCAAGTATATCACAAAAGTGTTCAAAATACCATTCGATCTTCCGAAAATCCTCAGGAGCCTATTGCTCTTGAAATTCTTGCTTACTAGCATTATGATTAATCCCATAAGTCTCGAAATCTTATTGGCACCCCTTGTCATTATCTTTTTGAGTCCATTGATTCAATATGTTGCGAATGCTCGCAATCCTCAATCAGATCCTAGAATTCATCCTTCCGGCTCCGACCTCATTTTTAACATTAGCTGGATCTCAACCTATCAAATTGCCATCGATTGTACCCCTAAGCCTACTCAACTTACCCATCCTTGATCAGAGCGTTGCTTCTAACCCCCTGATTTGGAAATCATAATTCTTTTGCATTTGAACTTTGAGTTAGTCAGTTGTTTCTATAATCAGATCTCCTTGCATTCTTCTTCCTCTGGTTGAGTACCGATGCTCACATCAGATCCCTTGTGGACCATCGGTTCCTTTGTTGGATTTTATCCGACAGTGTCCTTCCTACTGAATAACCTTGTGAGCTTTTCCTCGGATACATGATGCCTTTGGTAAATTGTATCCTCTGCTTTGTGAACCATGCTCTACTTTCGAGCTTGTATTATTTACTCCGAAGTTTGTGGTATATGTTTCCACGATGCCCCGATGGGTTGAACCTATGCCTTCCATAATATGTGTGAACTCGAAAGTTTTCATGAGTCATACTCTTCTGGTATTTTGCCAGATAAAATTTCAACACTACAAATTCTTTGAAAAATGAGAAGTGAATGAAAGGTTATGCATTGGAGAAGTGGGAGTCGACCTTGAACCTTTGTGTTCATGCCCATGGACACGATGTAGATCCTATCATGGAAGCTTCTTATAATAATAACTATTTCCCTGGTATAATATCATCTGGTATCGGTGAATTGATCCTTTGCAATCGTGGTTCCGAGCATGTTCCTCCTTGATTCCGTTTCTCGTGCAAGTTTGAGCACTTGTCTTCTGCAGAGCAATACCCTAGTCCAACCTCTACCTTGATCTGTCGTCGAGTATTACCCCCTGGTATCTCGAGATTATCATGGAACTGCATAACTTCTTATGAGTTCTTCATCAAGTGCTACATTCTCACTGATTCCAATTTTCCACGGGCTCTGAGTTATTAATCACGCAAAGACACCGATAACTGAACCGAGTCCGCACTCCGGTTCAACAACTCTTAGTAATCTTCTTTAAGTATGAGTTTGTACCCGATCACGCCATTCCTAGCCTGTTTGGCTATATCATTATCTTGATGATTTTAACTGTGCTACCTGGTCCTTATTCCCGGAGCACCACTTTCGACGATGAGCTAAGCTTACGTCGATTTTCCTCGTCATATCGTTTCACCTCGAACAACAAACTTGACCCCGAGTTTGTGTAGTATCTGTGGCTCCAATAATCTTTTGTTGCATCATTCCTTTTGCTTGATGCAGTCGCTGATCAATTGCTTCTTCGTGGATCCCCTCGACAACAAAATGTCGTGATCATCATCAGCATTTTGACTCCTTCCAGGATATCAATGGAATTCTTGATGATAAGTGCCATCCTCGTTCCTTGGTAATTTGAGTTACCATCGACAACATCCTTACATTCCTTTCATCACAAACTTGATCATGTTATGGAGCTCCTTGCTAACCAGCTTATGTTATGTTCTACCTTGGAGTATTACCATCTTTTATGTCAAGGATATTGTGAGAATTTCTCCACCTCTTGAGAATTCTTGATATAGTAATACTTCTCGCCATCTCCATTTGTTTTTTGATCCCCGTGTTGTTTCTAACCTGAATACCGACAATTGAACTAGGATGCGTGAATTCAAAACTTCTAGCAATCCTATTGCTTTGGAGTTAATGGTCGATAGTTCATGCTTAGATTATTGGTTATCGAATCACCGTTCCAACATTGATCATGCTACCTAAGCCCATATTTTGGGTGCAGCTTTCCACCAATGTTTAATTGGGTATGTTTTCCTCGAGCATACCTCATTATATCATTCGATCTAGCTAATGTTATCTCCTTGGTCACATAGTTGTGGAAATCCATCTTTTGGAAATCTCAATGGATTGTCGTTGAGTCAATCAGTCACCTCCTCACCTCCCCTTGATTTAATGATGAACTCTTGTTTCGGAACTTGCTTTCATAGTTCATTTCCCGAGAATCTTACAATGTCATCTCGACAATTCGTGTTGCACCTTTCTTCTCAGGCATCCTGAGTCTGAGTTATCCTGACACCAATCAGATCTGAATCTCGGTCAGATATGATGGTTGGAACATATTTCCAAGAGTTGTAACATTGGTCTATTCATGACCCGGTAAGGTGATGTCATGCCTAACACACCTGGCCAGAGGACCTATTGTTATAAGTTTTCCCTTTTAGTAAGGTTAGCTGTTCTTCCATGAGGAAATTGTAAGACTTATTCTATAAGTTGTTCCTGATGGATCCTTTTTATTTCCAAAGTCTGATCTTCACCTGTTGACCATGTCAATGCTATCTCGAAGCATGTCTATGGTACTCCGATTTTCAACAGGAACATTTGAAGCCCAATGCTAAATGTTTCCTGCTCAATTATCCAAACACCGTTGTATGGGTAATGTCATGAAATTTCTCTCCCTACCTAAAGAGTTTTCTACATTATATCCTGTCATGAATATCATGCTCAGCTTGTCCTTGGGAAGGATATACCTTTGAAATATGTGTTTAAACACATTTTCCTTTCCATTCTTCTGTTTAATCTGATAATCATAATTTCCTTTCCATTGTTTGTTTTAACCTTTCTGTTGATCTATATGATCTAAGCAGTAATATTCTCCTGCTTATGGAAACACCTCGGTGTACAACTCTGCCAGTAAGACCCTGTTACTATTGTTGGTGACATTTCGGTAACCACCGATGGACGAGAACTTTGCCTAATGGTCCGCCTCGTTTCAACGCGCAGGAAAATGGTTCTCTTCGTCCCTCGCCCTTGGTACCGACGATGTGGCTGACATATAACTGACAGGCTACCCTCTGACATGCCTTGCTATCATGATCGTGCAAGATGTCACCGCCCTTCCTACTTTTAACCCACATGGTGGGCCCATAACCCACAGTTCCACAGGATCGAAACCTGACTCTTCTTTACAACCCGGATTCTAATGTATCCTGTGCACCTAGCTTCGTATGTAATTCACGAGCTAAAATCTATACCATTATTCATCCTGGAATCAAACACCATGTTATTCTCGTTGCTCTGAACCCTTTTCACACTTCGTTTCAGGCAACGAACGATTGCATGCCCGCTCGAAACTTCTCATGCTACCTTCATACTTTGCTCTCGATATTTTCTTAAGTTTCAATTCGAGAGTTACTTTCCACCTTCCCCCGATTTTATCAACCAGATAGTTAACCTTTCGGAGGTCCGTTTTTCCGAAGTTACCCCTTGTCCGTCATATGTACAATGAAAACTCCGAAGAAAGGATCACGACTTCATCATGATGACCTGAAGCAGAGAATTAAAGACATCAACAAAAGGGATCAACCTCTTCGAAAGGGCAGCCAAGACCGAGAAGACTCGTTAGGTTTTCGCTACCAACACTTTCCTCCCTTACTCCACCGCTTAAATCTCGGGACGAGATTTCTTGTAGTGGAGGAGAATTGTGACGCCTGGATAATTAAGCTACAGTAAACCTCTGTTAACAATGCCATGTCACCATGATTACTGTTATTAATCTGGTGTTAGTTCGAAACCGATTATAATTCAAAATTCAAAATCAAGCAAACAATAAAAGTTTTCAAATATTAAGACTAAAATGTTCAATAAATAGTAGTTAAATCAGAGGCTATGATAAAATTGTAAACAACATTAATGAAATTTGTTAAGTGACTTAAACAGCCTCAAACAGTGGCTGAAAATATTATTTAATAACCTCTTTATTAATACAAAAGAATTATGAAATGATATTTACCCCAAACTAGTTTTTGGTGGTAGAATATATTGTGCTGTGATTTGTGGGCCAGCTCTCATATTTTACAAAACTCATTTGGTGCCCAAACAATTAGCCGAAATAGAAAAGAATAAATAAAGAGTAAAAAAACAAAACAGAAGAAAAAGGAACCCCCCCCATACGCACGCTGGACCAACCGGCCCAGCTAGCCAACAGTGCGAGCCCAGCCCACCTACCTCAGCCTTTCGTCCTCCTCCTGCAATAGGAGAAGGCCGAGCCTCCATGGCCGCGGGGCACTCGCCCCCGCGCACTGCTGCGGCGCGGGTGGATGAGATCAGCCCCCGACGCTCTCCCTCTCTCTCGCCCAAACCCTAACCCACATCAGATCCCCCTCCTCCCCTCTCTCCCTCACCCGCGCTCGCCCTTTCTCCCCACTGCCCGAGCGCCCCCGTCGCCGCCCTCCGCTCGATCCCGCGGCCACCGTGCCCCAATCGCCACTTTGCCGTGTCGTACGCCGTCGCCGCCCTCGACTACATCACCTCCGCCTCTCCGTTGAAGCTTGGAGCCACTGCAACGACCTCCCCGAGCTCGTCTTCCCCGCACGGCCGCCGTCGGTCGCCGCCCCGTTTCGCCGCCTCGAGCCTCCCCCGAGCTCACTCTCGCACACCTGTAGGCTCAATGTGAGCCTCTTATCCCTCCTAGCCCTCTTCCGTCGCCGTTTACTCCCTTTAGCCGCCGTCCTCGACTTGCCCAAGCTCGCCACCGCATAGCACGTCGCCGGCGTCGTTCCGGCGACCATTTGGACGCGCGCTGCTGCTCATTGGCCTCGTCGCACTGCGTAGACCACGCCTAGCTGTTTATTTCACCCGCGCGCGCACCGTAGCACCGTCCCCGACGAGGCCCGTAGCTCACCGCCGCCACGGCTTGTCGCCGGTGCCACTCCGGCCATCCCCGCCCCTGCTGCTCGCTCCATCGGACGCGCCGCATCGCCAGCTAGCTGTAGCCGCAAACCGCGCACGTTTTGGTGCCCCGTAGCGCCAAACCAGAAAGCGGCCGAACTCCGGCGACCGTCCCGCCTCTCGTCGTCGTCGTTCTAGCCTATTACGGGCCGCGCCGCCACCGTAGGTGGATGCGGCGTCGAACGCCCGATCGAACGCGGCTAGCCGCACCTACCCCCGTGCCCTGTAGCATTTTTCCGGCCGTCTCCGGTGATGAGCCGCCGCGGGAGAGGCTCGCCGGAGCTCTCTCCGGCGCCCCGCCTACGTGGCACCGCCTAGGCCCCCCCGGTCGCTGACCCGTGGGCCCCTGGGACCCGGCTGCCCTGTTGACTTTAGTCAACTGCTGACTGGGCAGGCCCCAGCCACTGACTGGTGGGCCCAGGAGCCCCACTTTGACCAGTTGACTGTGGTCAACGCTGACTGGGCTGGCTTCTGTCACAGACATGTGGGCCCCCGCTCTGATAATTAGTTTAATAAACGTTTAAAAAAACAAGTAACTATACTAGCCTAAACACTCACTGACATATGGGGCCCACCCCTCTAATTAGACAGTTAGTTTAGTTTAAATTGCTGTTAGACTAACAGAGGCTGACATGTGGGTCCCACTGGACCCACAGGCCCGGTTTGACCCTGGTCAGCGAGTCTGTTGACTGCTGACGTCATCCCCACGCAATGCTGACGTCATATTCCTTTTCTGTTAATATAAATAATTCCAGAATATTGTTAAATCTTTCAAAAATCATATAAAATAATCCGTAGCTCGGATGAAAATGTTTTCTATATGAAAGTTGCTCAGAAAAATCCAACGAATCCGAATACGCGGTCCGTTCATTTGTCACATGCCTCTAGTATGCTGAACATGGAACTTTCCCCTCCGGTCATCTGTCTAGCATAGGTCCGGAACCGGGAAAACATTCCCGGTTGAATTTCCCCCTTCACCTATTCGTGTAGACATGCGTTAGGTCACACCCGACACGTCGTATTACCACGTTATGCTTTGGGATGCTATGTTTGCTTTATATTTACTATTTCTTCCCCCTCTTCTCTCCGGTAGACTACTAGACCGACGCTGCTGCTGCCCAGTTCGATTACGGAGTTGACGACCCCTCCTTGCCAGAGCAACCAGGCAAGCCCCCCCCCCTGATCACCAGATATCGTCTATTCTTCTCTATACTGCTTGCATTAGAGTAGTGTAGCATGTTACTGCTTTCCGATATCCTATCCTGATGCATAGCCTACCCTTGCTACTACTGTTGTTACCTTTACCTGCAATCCTACATGCTTAGTATAGGATGCTAGTTTTCCATCAGTGGCCCTACATTCTTGTCCGTCTGCTGTGCTATACTATCGGGCCGTGATCACCTGGGCGGTGATCACGGGTATATACTTATATACTTTATACATGACACATGTGGTAAATAAAGTCGGGTCGGCTCGTAGGAGTACCCGCAAGTGGATCTTTGTGGCGGAGCGACAGGGCAGGTTGAGACCGCCTAGGTGAGAGGTGGGCCTGGCCCTGGACGGCGTCCGCGGTTACTTCGACATAACACGCTTAACGAGTTCTTGGTATTTGATCTGAGTCTGGCCATTTGGTCTATACGCACTAACCATCTACGCGGGAGTAGTTATGGGTATCCCAGCGTCGTGGTATCAGCCGAAGCCTTCGTGGCGTCAGCGACTGAGTGGCGCGCGCCGGATTGGACTGGAACGCCACTAGGCTAGGTCTGCTTCCGGCCGCGTACGCAACGTGCAGGTGTGCATAGGGCGATGGGCCCAGACCCCTGCGCGCATAGGGTTAGACCGGCATGCTGACCTCTCTGTTGTGCTTAGGTGGGGCTGCGACGTGTTGATCTTCCGAGGCCGGGCATGACCCAGAAAAGTGTGTCCGGCCAAATGGGATCGAGCGTGTTGGGTTATGTGGTGCACCCCTGCAGGGAAGTTTATCTATTCGAATAGCCATGTCCCTCGGTAAAAGGACGACCCGGAGTTGTACCTTGACCTTATGACAACTAGAACTGGATACTTAATAAAACACACCCTTCCAAGTGCCAGATATAACCCGGTGATCGCTCTCTAACAGGGCGACGAGGAGGGGATCGCCGGGTAGGTTTATGCTATACGATGCTACTTGGTGAACTTACCATCTACTCTCTTCTACATGCTGCAAGATGGAGGTGGCCAGAAGCGTAGTCTTCGACAGGACTAGCTATCCCCCTTATTCTGGCATTCTGCAGTTCAGTCCACTGATATGGCCCTTTACACATATACCCATGCATATGTAGTGTAGCTCCTTGCTTGCGAGTACTTTGGATGAGTACTCACGGTTGCTTTTCTCCCTCTTTTCCCCTTTCTATACCTGATTGTCGCAACCAGATGCTGGAGTCCAGGAGCTAGAGATCCCGAGGATGATTCTACATGGAGTTCGGCTTCGAGGAGTAGTTAGGAGGTCCCAGGCAGGAGGCCTTGCCTTTTCGATCGTTGCTACTTTTGTGCTAGCCTTCTTAAGGCAAACTTGTTTAACTTATGTCTGTACTCAGATATTGTTGCTTCCGCTGACTCGTCTGTGATCGAGCACTTATATTCGAGCCCTCGAGGCCCCTGGCTTGTATTATGATGCTTGTATGACTTATTTATGTTTTAGAGTTGTGTTGTGATATCTTCCCGTGAGTCCCTGATCTTGATCGTACACATTTGCGTGCATGATTAGTGTACGGTCAAATCGGGGGCGTCACAGTGGGACCGATGTCATTAGGGTTAAGGCATAACGTAATCTCGGTGAGACCAATTACACAAACTCGGTGAGACCGATTTTGGTAATAGCCAAACAGAGAGTTGGTCAGGCAAACTCCGTGGGACCGATTCGCTCATCTCGGTTGGACCGAAACGTTACGAAAAGGAAACAGAGAGTTTGCATTGCAATCTCGGTGGGACCGATCGCTCATCTCGGTTTGACCGAAACGTTACGAAGGGAAACAGAGAGTTTGCAATCCCATCTCGGTGAGACCGAGATCCCTATCGGTGAGACCGAATTGATTAGGGTTTCTGGCAGTGGCTATGTCAACTGAACTCGGTGGCTCCGGATGGAAAGAATCGGTGGGGCCGAGTTGGACTTTTTGGTTTAGGACATATGTGGATATGAGAAAGTAGTGGAGGGTTTTGGAGCATATCACTAAGCATTTTGAGCAAGATCCTCATTAAGCAACACCTCATCCCTTCTTGATAGTATTGGCTTTTCCTATAGACTCAATGTGATCTTGGATCACTAAAATAAAAAATGTAGAGTCTTGTGCTTTGAGCTTGAGCCAATCTTTTGTCCTTAGCATTTTGAAGGGTCCACTTTCTAATCCATGCCATGCCAAACATTGAGCTTTCCTAAAATATTTATCTTGGAATAGCATTAGCTCAATGAGCTATATGTTGTTAGGAATTACCAAAACCACCCAGGGATAGTTGCACTTTCAATCTCCCCCTTTTTGGTAATTGATGACAACATATAGATCAAAGCTTCGACAAATGATAAATAAGATTGAAAAACATCGTCGCTTTGAGAAGTATGTGATAAGCAAGAGCTCCCCCTAAATTTGTGCATTATTTAAGATTTGCTTTTGAATGCGAATGCACAATCGATTAGGATCATGGGTTACTCTTCCATGTCACATACATCTTGGTGGAGCGCTCAAAATGATAGAGATTAAAAGCATGCACTCATCACCAAGCAAAGTGAATGATCATAATAGGATATGAAAGATAGCATAATCCAACAAGCATTAAGGGTAGCAAATGATCAAACACTTGACCAAATAAGTATCTCACAAGGACACAAAGTAGTATCACACAAGCACGCAGTAAAGTTTCAAACCAACCAAAAAGAGTGCAAAGAGAGATAAAAACCAACACTCTCTCTCTCGAAGCCTATGATCTATACATTTTTCTTCCCCTTTGGCAACAAGTTACCAAAAAGTTTGAAAATGCATAGTGCTAAATGACTCTCAGGCTTGAACTTTGGGAGGTGGTGTTGAGAGAACGCCAAGGACGAAAGCTTCTGATGAAGTGGCTGGAGCTGGTGGAGTAGCTGCTGGAGTTGGAACTGGAGCTGTAGCTGCTGGTGCTGATGCTGTAGCTCTAGTGTCTGTCACTGGCACTGCAGCAGATCTCTATCCTCTGGGCACTCTAGCAAATGCATCTGTGGTAGACTTTCCCTTCTTCTCCTCTGCTTCCTCCTGAAGTTGCTCAACTGCAGTTTGGATCTCTGTGATCTTGACATCAAGGTCATAGAATTTTGTCTCAACAATCCTTTCCAAGCTCTCCTGGTTCTTGGTCAGGGTGGCCAGGCCTTGCTCAATCCTCAGAGTGGATTGGATCAGATATCCAAGCTGGTCTTGCTTGCTCTTCAAGAAGACCTGAGATGCCTCTTCCACAGTTGGCATCTTTGCAGCCTTCTCAGCTTTAGCTTTGGCTTTCTTCTCTTGTGCTTGCACAGATGATGGTTCATTCTCAGTCATGACAACTGCGTTGTCCTCAAATTCAGGATAGATGGGTAGATGCTCCTTGTCCAAGATGTACTTGCCTTTGCCCATCTTTGATTTGATGAGCTCCTGGATGTGTGGGGCATATCCACAACTTCTCTTCTGATCAGCTGCAGTCCTCTAACCTTGAACTTTTGTGGGACATCAAATATGTGCAACAAGTTGATATCATGTCCTCTGATCATCTTGTGATCACCTGACTTGGGTAGAAGTGTGTGCCTCACATTCCAATTGATTGTTGGCAGACCAGACAACAAATAGTGTACAGATCCAAACTTATGTGTGTCCAAAGCAGCATCAGGGATCTCTTTGTACATATTGGCCATAGAGTCGTGGTCTTTCTTCTTCTTGGCATAGACATCCAAGTCATCCTCATGTTCCTCTGGAGCATTTATGAGTTTTGCCCATTCTTCAACTATAGACTGGTACCTAGTACCCTCAGACATCCACACAATCCTTCCATCTGGATAGAAGTGTGCAGTGGAGTAAAATTGCATAATGAGCTCATCATTCCACTTGGTGAACTTCTGAGCCACAAACTCATCAACTCCACATGCCTTGAAGCTGTCATATACACCAGGGAAGTGATCCTCATTTTCCTTAATGAATTTCCAATCAACTCATCTCATGTCACACACTATGGGCTTCTTGTCAAGTAAAACAATCTCATAGAAGTCCTTCTCCTGGTGTGGAAAATGAGGATCCTTAGTGTGGAATCTGTAGTCCACAGCAGTCCTTCTCCTGGTGGCATATGGATCAGACTCTCTCCATAGCCTCAATCCTGAATCCTTCCTGATTTCCATATTCTCTGCAACTGGGTGTGCATCATTGTGATCAGGGATCTTGGGCTTCAGCTTCCTCAAAACAACATAATCATCTTCCTCTTCTTCTTCAGCAGCTTGAGGCACTGGGGCCTTGTTCTTCTCCTCAGCAGGGATGTTCCTGGTGCTCCTCTTGGGTTTTGGCTTTGGAGCTGGAGCAGCAGTCTTAGGAGCAGTTTTGGGCTTAGATGGAGCAGCCCCTGCCTTAATTGCATCTCCCATAAGCTTTTGAGCTTTGGGTGCTGGTGATGCATCCTCTTCCTCTTCCTCTTCTTCAGAATCTCTCATCATTGAAGGTTTACCAATAACTCTGGCAATGGTCTTCTTGACCCTTTCTTTCCTCTTCTTACCATCTCCAGTTTCCTTGGGTTCAAGAGTGAACTCCATTGTTTCTCCTGTGGCAACTTTCCTTGGCTTAGACATGGGCTGTCTTCTTGCTGGCATCTTTGTTTTCAAACCTGGCTTAGTTGCAGCAGCTGAGCCATACTCTTTCTTTAGCACTTTCTTCTTTGAAGTGGCTTCATCTTCAACAACCACATAATCTTCATCTTCAGAGTCAGAAGTCCTCTTCTTCCTTGTTCTGGTAGCAGCCTTTGGCAGATTGCTTGGAGTGCTCCTGCTGCCTTCATCATAGCTGCTAGAGGGACTAGTGCCCTCACTTAACTGAACCCGTTCCTCTGACTTGTTCTGGCTGTCACTTTGGTCAGACATCTTGCAAGTACAGTGTCAGCAGACCCTGTGAATAGGTTATAGATGAGGTAGAGTAGATGGGCATCACAAAGTACAGGAGTTTTTGCAAAACAGATGACTTAAAATTTTTAGTTTTAGTTCTTCACAGAAAGCATTTTGGATCTACCGATTTGTAAACTCGGTGATACCGAAGCAGCTTTTGGAACCTGAACTAGTGAACTCGGTCAGACCGAGTCACAGTTTGGTGGTACCGAGACTGCTAGGGTTTCACAGAGAATTGAACTCGGTCGCACCGATTTGCAATTTTCGGTCGGACCGAAAATGCGTGTCCTCTGGCCTATGCCAAAATCAGTGAGACCGATTTCTACAACTCGGTCGGTCCGAGATGAATTCGGCGGAGACCTAACCCTAAATTTTCAAATCAAAACTAATCTACGGGACGTTTTCGCTGGACAGGATGATTTCAATTATGGCAAGAAACATGGCAAAGCAATGTGCTAAGAATCGGAGTTAAAGATTAGCACAATGATCAAGTCCGTACCCTAGTGCGGCGACGAACTTGCTACGGCGGCAACGGCGGAGAAGATTTCCGTTGATGGCGGCGGAGACCAGCGGCGGGAGGTCGCTGGCGACGAGAGGACGATCCGGAGACCAGAGGAGGCAGAGTAGGTTACGCGCGGGCGAAGGGGTTCGGAGAAATTTCCAAATTTTGACCCAGCGGTATATATAACCTGACCCTATCGGTGTGACCGAGTGGAACGACTCGGTGGCACCGAGATGCAAAACTGCAAGCAGTTACTGCAACTCGGTGTGACCGAAAAGTTCTAATCGGTTGCACCGAGATTGAAAACCCTGGATCAACTTGGTGACTCGGTAGGACCGAAAAGGATGAATCGGTCAGACCGAGATGCACAAAGAGGTTTTGGAGGTTTAAGTCTATGACGAATCGGGATCTCCAAGTGCTCCTCACACAGAGTGGTTCGAATCTGACTTGATCAAACTTTGTGATGTATCATGAATAGAGTTTGAGACGAGAAAAGCATTGATAGCTAGAGGGTGTTCTTAGGCATTCTTGTCCATCCATTTGGCAAAAGAGAAAGAGCCAAACAATCATAGCAACAAATGGATGTCCTCGAATGAGTAAAATATGCATCCAACATGCTCACACAATAAAAATGGCAAATGAAATATGTGACAAAGCATGCACAAACACTCTAGCATCTATCAAGCAATTTGGCGATGAATAGGTCATCTATATATGAGTATACTAACTTAGGAGTCAAATGAGAACATTTGATCATAAGTCATACTCATCGTTTAAGCACGAGTGGGGTTACCACTTTTACATAAAGCATTGTTGTGTTCACACCATTAGAGTTGCTTTAGCTCATTGATTTGAGTAAAGCTCCCCCTAGATGTGATATCCCCCCTAAAGGGAATGAACTAACCTTGGGTTTTCTCGATGATGACTTCATGTAGGTGTTGAAGATGTAGATGCTCAATGTTGATGTAGATCATTTGGAGCAATCCTTTGGAGTGAGTTGCACTTTCAATACCTACACGGGTTAGTCCCACAAGGAACAAACAAGGATATCCATAGACATAGAGTGATGCACACACAAGATGATGTCATGAAGTCATTAGGTTACCTTGTCCCTTGTCTTACCAACAAGAGGGTTTGTGACTCCTTGAACTAGTGCAAGATATGGAAGTTGTTTGCACTTGTCCTCGCCAAAATGATAGGAGTGAAGTATGTTGGCGGAGTCACCCTCAGGAACTCTCTAGTTCTTCTTCTTCTGGATCCACACCATCTTGATGGGAACCCTTGGAGTCGTAGTTGTACTTGATGAAGTGGAACTTGATGTAGTCTTGGGAACCCACTTGACCAAGGCCTTAGGTGCTTCGTCAAATGCATCAATTTCCTCTTGAAGCTTATCCTTGCCTTTTTGCTTGTGATCTTGTGGTGGCAGATCATCTTGAGCTTGTGTTCCTTTGAAAGAAGTAGGATCATACTTCTCTTGTTGAGGAACAAACTTTGTCTTGGGGTATTTGTCTTCTTCCCATTCAACTCCATTGGCATCGAACTTCCGTTCAAAACCAACACCTTGATTCTTCCGGTGTCTTCCTTGCTTGCGCACAATTTCCTCAAATTGCTTACTTCCGGCAAGACTCTTGTAAACACCTTTCTCTATGATTCCCTTCAATAAGCTATTTTCTTGCTCAAGTGTAACTTGGCTAAGAGAATTATTAGTGGAATCAAGAGAACTACTAGAAGCATCAACATTGGATTTAGCATGATTGTTGTTACTACTAGATGAAGAATCTCTCTTGTTCTTATTGCTAGATTTAACTTCTGGCATGTATGTAGACAAGAGTAAACGCTTGGCAATGTAAGAAGAACTTTTCTTGCGAAGATCATCATTGATTGCCTTTAAAAACTCATACTCTTCCTCAAGGTTGAGCTTTTCAAAGCGTAGCTTATCATGAGTCTTTAAAAGTTCTCGATGATTTTCCAAGGTAGTTTCATGAGCTAACTTAAGAGTGTTTAGTTCTTTAGTTAGACGCTCAATCTCCTTATTATCATCGTCATTCGTTTTATCTTGATTAGCATGTTTAATTGACGTTTCATCATAGTTTTCATCACTAGAGTTGTCAACAAGTAAATCATCATCACCTAGCAAATCATCTTCATCACTATTGAAATCAACATACTCGGGATGTGTTACCTTTGGACCTTTGGCCATGAAGCATCTTCCAATTCCTTCATTTGGTGAGTCAAATATGTCATAGGAGTTGGTTGACACAAGTGCTAGACCGGCAACACCTTCATCTTGAGTATATTCGGAGTCGGAGTGATAACTTTTTTCGGAGTGATTGTCGGAGTCGGAGCCGGATACCCATTCACCAACATGAGCTTGATGTCTTCTTTTTGTGTAGCTCCTTGATGACTTTTCCTTTCTTTCCGAATCCTTGCTTCTCCGAGAGGGTCTTCGTTCATAACGATCATCTCTACTCCTCCTTTCTCTTGGTGGTGATTCATCTCTTCTACTTCTTCTTTTGGGAGAATCTTCTCTTCTTTTGTAGGGGGCCGTACACTCATTGGAGTAGTGTTCGGGTCTTCCACAATTGTAGCAATTACGCTCATGACTAGAAGATCTTTTGTCATTGTAGGACCTTGACTTCGAACTTCTTTCTTTGCTTCTACTTTTGTGGAACTTGTTGAAGTTCTTCACCATTAAGCTCAATTCTTCATTGAAGGTTTGTTTCTCACTTGAAGATGTGGGAGTATCACATGAGGCTTTGTAAGCACCACTTGACTTGTTGTGAAGCTCTTCCTTATCCTTGAGTGACATCTCATGAGCAACAATTCTTCCAATGACTTCTGTTGGCTTGAGATCTTTGTAATTGGGTATCATTTGGATCAATGTGCACACGGTATCATACTTTCCATCCAAGGCTCTTAGGATATTTTTTATGATGAATTTGTCGGTCATCTCTTCACTTCCTAAGCCGGCAATCTCATTTGTGATGAGAGCAAGCCTAGAGTACATTTCAGCGACACCTTCACCATCCTTCATTTTGAACTTGTCAAGTTGACTTTGAAGCACATCCAATTTGGATTCCTTGACGGAGTCGGTACCTTCGTGCATATCAATCAAAGTATCCCAAATTTCCTTTGCATTCTCAAGACGGCTGATTTTGTTGAATTCTTCGGGGCACAATCCGTTGAAGAGAATATCACAAGCTTGAGCATCGTATTGTAGCATCTTCAACTCTTCCCCGGTAGCTTCACGGTTCGGTTCTCTCCCATCAAAGAATTCACCTTGCAAGCCAATACACACAATACCCCAAACGGCGGGGTTATGTCCAAGAAGATGCATTTTCATCTTATGCTTCCAACTAGCAAAATTAGTGTCATGACAGTAAGGACCTCTACGGTGGTAATTTCCCTCGCTAGACGCCATACTCTCCTAGGTTGTGAAACCAAGGCTATGACCACCAAAAGCTATGGAAATCAAAGCAAATGGAGACCAAAGCTCTGATACCACTTGTAGGATCGGAAGTATGTCTAGAGGGGGTGATTAGACTACTTGACCAAATAAAAATCTAGCCTTTTCCCAATTTTAGTTCTTGGCAGATTTTAGCAACTTAGCACAAGTCAAGCAATCAACCTACACATGCAATTCTAAGAGTATAGCAGCGGAATGTAAAATAATTGCATATGAAGGTAAATGAATGAGTTTGAGGGAGCAAACGCCATGTTGACACGGAGTTTTTTTATCCATGGTTCCGATAGGTGGTGCTATCGTACATCCACGCTGATGGAGACTTCAACCCACGAAGGGTAACGGTTGCGCGAGCCCACGGAGGGCTCCACCCACGAAGGGTCCACGAAGAAGCAACCTTGTCTATCCCACCATGGCCGTCGCCCACGAAGGACTTGCCTCACTAGGGTAGATCTTCACGAAGTAGGCGATCTCCTTGCCCTTACAAACTCCTTGGTTCAACTCCACAATCTTGTCGGAGGCTCCCAAGTGACACCTAGCCAATCTAGGAGACACCACTCTCCAAGAAGTAACAAATGGTGTGTTGATGATGAACTCCTTGCTCTTGTGCTTCAAATGATAGTCTCCCCAACACTCAACTCTCTCTCATAGGATTGGATTTGGTAGAAAGAAGATTTGAGTGGAAAACAACTTGGGGAAGGCTAGAGATCAAGATTTATGTGGTTGGAATGGAATATCTTGACCTCAACACAAGTGTAGGTGGTTCTCTCTCAGAAAATATGTATTGGAAGTGTAGGCATGTTCTGATGGCTCTCTCCACGAATGAAGAGTGGGTGGAGGGGTATATATAGCCTCCACACAAAATCTAACCGTTACACACAAATCACCAAACTCGGTGGGACCGAATCATTAAACTCGGTCAGACCGATTTAGTTCAAAATGTGAACGTTAAGATTCTTGGTGGGACCGACATGTCAACTCGATGGGACCGATGTCATTAGGGTTAGGGCATAACGTAATCTCGGTGAGACCGATTACACAAACTCAGTGAGACCGATTTTGGTAATAGCCAAACAGAGAGTTGGTCAGGCAAACTCCGTGGGACCGATTCGCTCATCTCGGTTGGACCGAAACGTTACGAAAAGGAAACGGAGAGTTTTCATTGCAATCTCGGTGGGACCGATTGCTCATCTCGGTTTGACTGAAACGTTACGAAGGGAAACAGAGAGTTTGCAATCCCATCTCGGTGAGACCGAGATCCCTATCGGTGAGACCGAATTGATTAGGGTTTCTGGCAGTGGCTATGTCAACTGAACTCGGTGGCTCCGGATGGAAAGAATCGATGGGGCCGAGTTGGACTTTTTGGTTTAGGACATATGTGGATATGAGGAAGTAGTGGAGGGTTTTGGAGCATATCACTAAGCATTTTGAGCAAGATCCTCATTAAGCAACACCTCATCCCTTCTTAATAGTATTGGCTTTTCCTATAGACTCAATGTGATCTTGGATCACTAAAATAAAAAATGTAGAGTCTTGTGCTTTGAGCTTGAGCCAATCTTTTGTCCTTAGCATTTTGAAGGGTCCACTTTCTAATCCATGCCATGCCAAACATTGAGCTTTCCTGAAATATTTATCTTGGAATAGCATTAGCTCAATGAGTTATATGTTGTTAGGAATTACCAAAACCACCCAGGGATAGTTGCACTTTCACTCTTGTAGTTGATATTGCAGACCATAGCCTGTTGATTTAGCCAATAGTTTTTGAAACTTGGAAAATACCTCTCTAGTATAGAAATATGCAGCTTGCTTTTCAATGTTGTAACTGCAAACAAAAAAGCTTCCAACATCAATAAGAATTGCTACATATGTTTCAAACAAATGCTGCAACCACGTTGTACTGCAAAACTAAAAAAATGCTACATGACTTTGGACTTACTTGCCCCAGAGTGGCGGCCTCGTCGCTTCATTGATGAAGCCAGCATTGTCTTCACGATCAAGCATTAGCTCCTGGCAAAGCTCAAACTGCTGGACAAATGTCCAGACCGAGTCTCCATGATGATTTAAAGTCTTGAAGTAGGAATTCAGGCCCTCGGACCGCCCGGTTGTTCCTGTGAATGGGAAGAACTTATTCCTAAAGTACACAGGAGCCCACATGTCCCTGCTGTCCCACATGTTCTTGAGGTGTTTCTTATCAGCCACACCAAATAACTCGACCATCTGCTTCCACCGTTCTTCAAACTCCTCAACGGCATCTGAATCATTGATGCAACCATAGAATGCTTCAGCAAAAGGCTCATCCTTGCCCAGCATCTTCCCTAGTTTCGTCCTTGCAACCCAGAAGACGTGCCACTTGCAACATCTGTGTGTTGAATCCGGAAATACCATTGAGATGGCTTTAGCCATTGCCTGGTCTTGATCAGTCATAATGTTCAACGGATGCTCGTTATTCATTGCCAACATCCATTGCTGGAAGACCCACTTGAAAGTTTTGATGGTCTCATCAGGCAACAAAGCGCACCCCAAGCAAACAGTATGTGTGTGGTTGTTAATGCCAACAATCAGAGCAAAGGGCAAGTTGTAGCGATTTGTGCAGAATGTGGTGTCGAAAAACACACAATCTTTGTACTTTGGATACAAGGCCCTTGTTCTCCCATCAACCCAGAAAAGTGCCCTAACAGCTCCATCTTCTTCTAGCTTAGAGAAAAAGAAGTTGGGATTCTCCACTTGTCTTCTCTCAAAGTACTCGATTGTCAGCTCCAAATCACGCTCTAACAGGCCCCTTCGCAGCTTTGCTCTTACATTTGTCACATCAGTCTTCACATACGGCAAACTCCTTGGATCGCAACACCGTGCATCTCCAAGCAAGCCCATCATATTAGCCGTTGATATGTTGCGATAGTGCAGCGAAGTGATGTATTGCATGTCTGCATCGGGGATCTTTCTGTGAGAGCGGCAAAATCTCCGACGCCCCCTTTGCAACATCAGCTGGTGTGTGTGATCGGCCTCAAAAACTATCACAACCCAGCTACCGTCTTTGAGGCTAACACCCATACGAGCCTTGCAATCATACCGCTCCAACCGGTTTCTTCGCCTCTTGTTGCTCACATCCATATAGATGCCAGCTTGTTTGCTTGGAGATTTTCTATTACTAGCATAGCTCATATCAACATCATCACTCTGATTTGTTGCAGCCCCGTCAAAAATGCTTCCACCAACATTCTTCGAAGGATCTTTCCGTGAGTGTATGCACTCAAAAACTCTATAGATTAGGATGCGCTTCTGCTCCAAGCTATTTTTCCTACTATGCTTTGACGTCACAATGCGAGTTCCAAAGCCCATCTTTGAAGCATATTCATTGTAAACACGCTGAGCTTCTTCAACATTGTCAAAAATCATTCCAACAAAAGGGACAACTGGCTGTGATGATATATCTTCGTCTGGTTCATCAACAAGTGTTGCAGCATTTCCATTGGCATTGTCACCGGCCACACGGGCATTGCAATGGTTTGGAGCTGCACCATCCGTGTTCAGCTGCAAGGAATCGTCACTATCATGTCCCGGAGTATCATTCAAATCAATGCCATCATCTTCTTCTTCGTGCGCAACATTTTGCATATCATCATCAAGGAAAATCAATGGCTCCACAGCAACATTCTGCAACAAAATCAGCACCCAAGTCAGTTTTTTTTGCTGCATGAAAAAACATGCAAAAAACACAAACAAAAAAAGTGGATGCAACATGTCAATCATAATTCCAAAACAACTCCTGCATGCAACATTTTAGGATGTAGCATGTAACATCCAGCAAGTAGCACGTAGCAAATGCAACACATACTTGTAACATTTTACTAGCAGACAACAGGAAGATGCTAGCATTAATTGACAACATATCAGAAACATTACACAAAAATCAAACACAAGTATGTTGAGAACATCTCTTTTTAATCTCATGCTCATCAATTGAAATCAAAGGTTGCAACATTTTTTTGTGAACAAAAGGATCTAGGGTTGCAATTGGAAATCATACCAGATCAATTTCATCCCGGCCATGTCGTGCTGCATCTTGGAAGACCACACCAGGGTTGTAGTACCGTTGCAGCACCGGTCCACTACCACCAGGGCCTTGCCGCCTCAGGGGACTTCGGCCATGAACGATAGCGGAGCTCGAGCCCAAATCCATGGAGGCAAGGAGGTCATTACGGATGTAAGACATGATTCGGCCGCGAGGAAGCAATTCCAAGGCCTCTTGATATATGGGGGAGCCCCTCCTCGACGTGATTCGGCCGCGAGGAACTTAAAACAGGAGGATCCGGCCGCCGCCGCCGTGGATCGGGGATGGGCAGACGCGGGGGATCCAGCTCCCCTGTTTTTCTGGTTGTGGTTGTTCGTACAACCGTTGCAACAAAACGTGTCTTTTTTGCTGCAACGGTTGGTTCGGTACACACTCGCGCGCAGATCTAACGGTTCACGCTAACCGCATCGGACGGCTCGGGATCGACCGGCCCAACAGTTGGGCCGGTGCGCCGGCGCAGATCACTGCCCTATTACTAATCGGTTCCGTTCATGTATTTTTGTCCGGCAAGTCGACTCACAGCTCAGGCCGCGTACTTTTCTTACTTGTCCCCCACTACTAGGGAAAACTGAGGCTGTTCGCAATGATATTAAAAATGTCTTGAACGTCCCAAATGAAACTTTGAATGAGAAATATTTGGGAATGCCTACAGATGTGGGGGCCTCAAAAAACGGGGCGTTCAAATATTTAAAGGACAGACTATGGAGCAAAATTCAAGGTTGGGTCGAAAGAACTATGTCCTCTGCAGGCAAGGAAGTGCTAGTAAAGGCAGTGGCACAGGCCATACCAGTCTTTTCCATGTCCTGTTTTAAAATGCCAAGGGGCCTATGTGAGCATCCTGAACATGTTGATAAGAAAATTTTGATGAGGGAGTAAGAACGGCCAACGCAAACCGCATTGGGTATCATGGAAGGCAATGACTCAGCCAAAGAGCATGGGAGGTTTGGGGTTTAAAGACTTCGAGCTATTCAACCTAGCCATGCTAGCTAGGCAGGTCTGGCGCATGCTACAGGACCCTACTTCTCTTAGTGCGCGAATTATGAAGAGCATTTACTTTCCAAACACCAATATCCTAGATGCTGCGCTTGGGAGTCATCCAAGTCAGATATGGCGAGCACTTGTCGAAGGAAGAGACACTTTGAAACTGGGCCTTATCAAGCGGATTGGCAACGGAGAAAGCACCGATATTTGGAAGGACAATTGGCTCCCTCGTCCAGAGATGATGAGGCCATATGGCTGTCTCACAAGCACTCCGCCGGCCATAGTGGCGGAATTGATAGATCACACTAGCGCCACATGGAATAAGCAAAAGATCGATGCCACGTTTCTGGCTTTTGATGCGAAGGTTGTGCTAAGTATCCCACTATGCACGACTCTGATGTAGGATTACTGGAGCTGGGCGCATGAAAGAACAAGACAGTTTACGGTTCGTTCAGCCTACAACATGCTAGTGACGACGAGGCAAAGGAGAGAGGCTTGGCTGGAGGGTTCCGGGGGCTCTTCATCAACATCGGACTCGGCCTCATGGAAAACTCTGTGGAAGATGGAAGTGCCATCGAAAGTACGTATGTTTTTGTGGAGGCTCTCGAAGCAGTCGCTGCCGACGGAAGATGTTAGGGAACATCGCAACATGACAACGACGAGCTCCTGTGGTTTCTGCGGCACATCTGATTCATGGCGCCACTCTCTCCTCGAATGCACCATCTCCAGGTGTACATGGGTGTTGGTTGACGATGATCTTTGCTGCACCCTGCTGGCTACAACTGAAAACTGCGCCAAGAGCTGGCTTTTCAACATGATGGGATCGCTACCGCATGAGCAATTCACCTTGCTGGTGGTGACACTTTGGGCCATCTGGACATCTCGGCGTAAGGCCATACACGAGTCTATTTCCAGACCCCACATGCGATAAGGGCCTTTATAACACGCTACATCCAAGACTTGGAAGCACCGAGGAAGCCCAGGAAACTGAATCAAGCAGCGGCGAGAGCTACACCTGCGGTCACTCGATCGAAGGCCCCCCCCCAGCAGATTATGCGAAGATTCATGTAGACGCAGGGGTTCGTCCACATAGAGGTGGTTTAGTAGTAGCTATCTGCAGAGATAGCCAAGGAGTTTTCATGGGTAGTTCAGCTTTAGTGATGGTCGGAGTTTGCGATGCAGCCACTCTGGAAGCCATCACATGCCGTGAAGCTATTGCATTGGAGGAGGATCTTAATCAACATCACTATATTGTTGCATCCGACTGCAAGAAGGTGATCGATGACATTGCTAAAGGTAGTCAGGGAGATTATGGAGTTATTATCAAAGAGATCAGATCAAGGTCACCACCTTCTACTAGTAGATTTACTTTTGAAAGGCGTGAGGCTAATGTAGAAACTAACAAGTTAGCCAAACACGCACTAGCTTTACTTCCTGGGCGTCATGTGTGGTTAGGCCAGCCACATGACCCAATTTGTATCCCACATTTTGTGGACTTTGAGTAATAAAAGGCCTTTTCCCTAAAAAAACTAGGGAAAACTCTAGCAGTAGCGCGGGTTTTTGTCTAGCAGCACGGGTAGGCGCGCTACTAGTACGGCGCTACAACTAAACATTAGCGGTAATGTGGTTCCTACACGTGCTACTGCTAACTCAGATAGCAGTAGCCACTACTAGGAAAAGCCTACTAGTGGCGCTGATTTAGAGGTTAGTAGTAGCGCGGGTCGGCACTATAGCTAACTTTTAGCAGTAGCGCGGGATTAAACCCCCGCGTCTGCTAACCCAGTTAGCAGCAGCGTGGGTTTCTCCAGCGCTACTGATAAATAGCAGTAGCGTGTCCCATAACCCCATGCTACTATTATTCGTCTGTATTTTTTTTGTTTTATGTTGTATTTATACACTGTTATACAAATTCATGGGCTCATAGTTTAGGGGCAAACGGGTCTGGTGTCTCCTCCGAGGAACTGCATTAGAAGCGTTTTGATCCAGACTTAAACGCCAGGCCTCCGCCTGAAGGCCTTCAGGCGCTCCGACTCAGCATTTGTTTCGAGCCTGTACCGTCGCTATCCGAGTGTTTTCAGCATTGATATCTTCCTGGGCCTTGGTCATCTGTTCCCTAAGCTTCACGGTCTCTGTGTTGCGCTCCGCTTGGTTTTGCGCCGTGACCTCCGTCCCCATTAAGGTTGTCAAAGTATCCATCAACTCAGATAAGACTTGAGCCGGAGGCCTGGCTAACCCAGATCCTGAGGGGCTAGTTGTTGTTGTCGCTCCAGCCGCCGTGTTGGTAAGAGTCGGCGCCATGCCTGCCATGAAGATGGCGGCTCGGCTTGGCGGCTCGTAGGGGTCCGGAATACTTCGCCATCGGAGCAGCCCCCAAGCCCGCCGTCTTGAAGCTGATAGATTGACTCTGTTTCTCCGGTCGAGGACTCCTCACCTGAGTAGATGAGAGTCTCTCCTCCAGATGCAGAATCTTCTGCAACTTCCACACCTTGCGTGAAGCCCACGAAAACATGCTTTCACCCGGCTTGGACCCGGGCGGGTTGTGTAGGCCGAGCCGGCTCGACGATGTCGGTGTAGAGGTCCGGCTCAGGTCCAGATCCGCCGATCTTGCCGATGAAGACATGGGTTCCGCCGAAGGGGACCCGGTACCCGTACTCCATTGAGTCGGCCTCGGGGCCCCAGCCAGCGTCGTCGATGTAGAGCTTGCCGGGGCGACTCTTGGTCATCCTGCCAACGCGCGTATCCTTCAATCCCTGGGAAAGAGCCCTTCAAGAACTCGAAACCACCGTGCGCTGGCCCACGGTGGGCGCCACCTGTAGTGGTTTTGTCATGGCAGATGTCCTAGTGAAAGGACTTAGTCACGAGGCCATCGCAACGGTGATTAGCTTGTCGGGGTTGAGCGGGTCGAAAGACACAGATTTACGCAGGTTTGGCCCCTCACGGTGGAGGTAAAAGCCTACTCCTGCTCTTGTTGCTTTTTTGCTTGAGTATCGATTACAAGGGAGCGGATTCGCTTGACCTAGCTATCGATTGATTGTAACTTGCCCTATTCTATACCGGGGACTCGCCTTTATATACAGGTCGAGGCCACCAGCTTACAAGAGTCCGGGTCGGGTCATGTTTCGTGACGGGTCCTAACTCTAAGTCTCCTTGCCTTCTATGACAAGTCATCATTGGGCGGCTTAGACTTCCAGGCCACGCGCCGTCTTCTGGCCTTGGGCCTTAAGCTGGCCCGTCTTGTGAGCCGGCCATCCAGCCCTGCGTCTTGATCCCTTGGGCCCGTCCGAGGCCCATCTTCGAGAGTCGCCAACGGCCTAACCCAATCCTTTCAGGGCGGGTCATACCGCGGGGTTATATCTCCAACACTTTCAGTTTCACAAAAATTCAGCACCAACCAAAAAAAACACCGAAAATCTGTGAATTTCAGTTATTTTGATTAGTGTTTGAGTGAAAGACCGAAATATTCACTTGAAATCAAACAAATATTTGAATTAAATTTTTTTTGAGAAACATTTGAGTTCATGCATACTACCAAAATTGCTGAAATATTTCGGCTGAAAGGTAAATATTTCAGTGGCTGCTGAAATTAATGAAATTCAGAAAATTTCTTCGAAATCTCACCGGAAGCGAAAACCATACTCCAAACGTGTTGTTCGCGGACATTTGATCCCCTCCGAACTGTGATCCTGGAGTTGGCTATTCTTCTCGGCCAGCCTAACAGCTACATGGCCACCGAGCTCCGCCTCCGCAAGCGTGGCCCGCCGCTCCCTCTGCTTCCCTGCCGCGCAAGCATCGACCGCCGAACGATAAAGAACACGTGACATGGTCGACCGGGTCGCCCTGGCGAGGCGGGGGCGCTCCGGCCGTCAACCATTTCCGCCGCCACGGCGCCGGAGCCGCAGGGCGAGAACGCAGTGCCTGGCACGAGCACGTACTCAATGCCGCGTGCGCCGGCGAGACGGGCGCACTCCGGGCGTCCACCATCTCCTCCCCCTTCGTCATTTCAAGTGGGACCACGATGTCAGTGGCGAACCGTCAAACTCCCGGATAAGATTTCCAAGCCAAGGGAAGTAGCAGAGCAGAGCAGAGGCGATGGCCGCATCCTGCTCGTTCCGCTCCGTCGTCCGAGCTCCACCGCCTCCGCGGGGCCTCGCCGGGGCCAGGAGGGCGGTGCGCTGCTGCAGCAGCGCCGCTCCCACCGGCGCCTCCACCTCCAAGGTCAGCACGCCCGCCCCTAACCACGTATTCGGCTCGCGATTGGGGGTCTCCTCGATTAATCCCTTTGCTGCTGATCTGCTTTATGCTAGTAATTCGTTGGAAGCTAACCCACTGGGTGCGGATCTCGCATTGGCTCTTCCTCTGTTGGTGCAGCTCGTCCTGGAGGTCAAGGAGAGGCTCGAAAGGGAGCACCCGGGCCTCCCGACGGGCAGGAGCGGCAGGGATGACGACGAGATGATCCTCTGGTTCTTGAAGGACAGGAAGTTCGCCGTCGACGAAGCCGTCTCCAAGCTGGCCAAGGCCATCGTATCCTCCCCTACAAAATGCTGATACATACTCCCTCCTTACTTTAAAGATTTCAATACAGGCTACATACAGATATATATAGACGTATTTTTTAGTGTAGATTCATTCATTTTGCTCCGTATGTAGTCCACATTGGAACCGTATTTAGCCCGCATTGGAATCTCTAAAAAGACTTATATTTAGGAACGGAGGGAGTATTAGCTTAGCCTCTTCCTTTCCGGTTTTCACAAATATCCTAGTCGTGTTTCAGTGTGTGCTTGCTTTTGAGCTAACAATTTTACTGTTCGGTTGCGTATCGCTTGCCTAACTTCTCGTTATCAAGCCTGATTATTTTCCTTGTTAGAGTCTCTCACGCTCTCACTCAACGGCTGCAGCAAAATTGTAAATATAAAGTACGTCAAAGTAAACTAGATTTTTGGGTATATATGTGAACATTCAATTGTGAGGGATCTGCAACAGTCTCTTAAAGAACAGAGACGAATTCTCTCAAGCAAGCTATACAGATTATAATTCAGAGCAACTGTTTTTACCAATTGCACAATGTCTGTTTACTCCGAGGGGACTTCTTATCCCTGACAAAAGGAGTCGGATTGGTTCCCAATGTGAGGATTTTTTCTAAAGATGATGTACCTTTTGTCAAGTTTTCTGCTTTGTAGTTTCATGGAGGGCCTAGCATTTTGTCCATTAAATTGTAATCAATATGAATAATAGTTTTTCGTATTTTGCGACTTAAGCTTTCCTTCATCTGCATTAGAAATGGCGTCAGGATTTCCGCGTGTCGGAATTATCAGAAGAATCAGTGAAAGGATTGTACCAAACTGGCAAAGCATATGTGCATCATTCTTTTGACATCAACGGCAGGCCTGTGCTAGTAGTAGTCGCAGCCAAACATTTCCCTTCTGTAAGTTTCCCACATCTGAATTTCAAGACAAGATTCTGAACAAACTGATGTTCCTTCCCCTGAATGAAAGTACACACACTTGCTAAGTGTTAGAAAATCAAATGAGAAAGTAATGATACAGAGTTATGCCTTGACTAGTGATAAACTATGAGGCAAAACTTTTCAGAGTAAACACAAATTTAAAGGACGCCGATAAGTGCCACACGTGTGGGCGTTAGGGGATCTACCCACACATTTTGTGTGGTGTATAAGAGGAACAGCCCACACACCTACGTGTGGGCAAAACAAGTAATGCCCACACACCTCTTTTTTACCCTCCCGACCCCTCTCACACGTGTGCGTGTGGGCGAAATAGATAACGCCCACACGCCCCGTATGTCAGGCCTCGTATCTCGTGGTCCCGCACGCCCTGCGTGACAGTCACCGCGCGTCCCGCAGTTGCCATGGTCCAGACCATCGTCCATGTTCGTTTAACTGTAGTTGCCATGTCGCTGAACTTCGGTTGCCATGTCGGACAACTACAGTTGCCATGGTTGCTCAACTGCAGTTGCCATGTATGGTCTGGTCTACTGCAGTTGCCATGATTTCAAAACTTTTGGAGTTGCCACCCACTACCACTAGGCAGTTGCCATGTAGCACTACAAAAAAGGCATGGCAAAAAAACATGTTCAGGTAAAAGAGAGAGTTTCCATGTGCTCACAAGCACGCTAGGGCAGTTGCCATGTAAAGAGAAAGAGTTGCCATCTGCTTACGTGCACGCTAGGGCAGTTGCCATGTACCATGCAAAAACACATGGCAACTCGGGTAAAAGAGAGTTGCCATCTGCTTAGAAGCAAAGCTAGGGCAGTTGCCATGTACCCTGCAGAAACACATGGCAACTGCCAGCTTTGGGTGTGGGCGAGGAGACGGGCGTGTGGGCGAAGTGATAAACGCCCACACACCAGCCCCCTCTGCGTGCGTGAAAACTGGTGTGTGGGCGAATTGCTAAACGCCCACACACCAGCCCCCCGTGTGGTGAAAGAGGACGTGTGGGCGACCGGATGAATGCCCACACACCAGCTTAGTCCTACGTGGCACACAAAAACTGCTAGAACGCGCCAAGATTCGTGCAAAATTGGTTGGACGAGAATCCATGCGTGTGGGCGAGTTGCTAGACGCCCACACGTGTGGGCGTTAGTGTTTTCGAATTTAAATTGTTCACTTCAATCTGAACTGGCATACCTGTTGGCTCTATTTATTCTGCAATTTATCATTATGATGTCTTTTGTGAATTAGATGCCTTTTTTCTTAATTATATGACGTATTGGTCACAATATTGCTATTACAGAAACAAGACCCACTTGAAAATGAGAAGTTATGTGCCTTTTTGGTCGAAAAGGCTTTACGTAACCTTCCCATGGGAACAGATAATATACTTGGAATTTTCGATCTTCGAGGCTTTGGTGTAGAAAATGGTGATCTCCAATTCTTAAAGTTTTTGGTAAGTTCAATCCTTTTCTTTGCTGATGCCATCATTTTCCCTGATTGTGTTGGCAGCTGTAAGAGACATTAACGAAGCAATCCAGATGAGAGTCACATACGTTTTGAGGATTATTCATACACCTTTCATTAGATCTATCGAACATAAAATAAAAGTTGATTTGTTTGAATACATTGATCTGCAATGGTATGAGATTCAAATAATATAATTGCCTAATTGTTATTTCTATATCCATTTGCAATAAGAAAATAATGATGGCTGAAAGATAATGCTTTTATATACCCTTGAACAGAAAATTTTATCTACATGCAAACGCATGTAGAATTTTTTTCTTATGGGGTCTTGCATGGATACCCTGTACTTCCAAGATTGTGAAGCCTTAGTAGCTGTTGCACCTGTGCGTACTTGCACATACAACAACTAGTTCATTACTGTTGTGAATGGATGTTAATTTCCAGAGATTTTTCAGATTGATGTGTTCTACTATTACTATCCCAAGCGGCTTGGCGAAGTTCTGTTTGTGGATGCTCCATTTGTGTTCCAGCCAATGTGGCAGCTTGTTAAACCTCTGCTGAAACAATATGCCTCCTTGGTCAGTACTTTTTTTTTTTTTGGAATGGTCTTGGTCAGTTCTGTTTCTCTGAAGCTTATCAAATCATTTTACCTCTAATAGTTGTTGCTTGTTCTGTATATAAGGTGAGATTTTGTGATGCTGAGACCGTGAGAAAGGAGTACTTCACAGAAGAGACCGTGCCTCCCGATTTCCGCCGTTAGGCGTCATGGTTTCTGTATACTGAGCTGACATACTGTTAATGGCTGGTGGCCAGATTCTGTGGAAGGTCAGTTGAGTGCTGATCTCCCTGTTTCTGCCTTTCTTCGTCCTTCTGTCGGTTTATTTTTCTCCAGCAGTACAAAAATCCGTGCATGAACTGTGAACTGGACCACGAGTAAGGCCAATGGATTTCTGATTAGAGAGTGCTCGCTGATGCTACAGCGTTGCAACCAACCATGGTGTCGACGAGAGCTCTAATGTTTATCGCCGTTTGACCACCGGAACATGAAGGCACGCCATGGCCATCCTTTGCTGGTGCCACCGCTGGATATGTCTCAGAAACTTTTCGCCTGTGGGTTTGTTTTCGAGGAAGTGTTTGAAGATTGGATGTTGGATAACCATCTTATACTCTTTTTTTTTTTTTGCGGGTGATCTTCCACTAAAGTTATTGCGGGTGTAAATAGTTCGAAGATTATCAACGCGGAATAACTTTTTGTAACGAGCTTGTGAAATAAAATGGTTATCTCGATAATAATGCCAGTAAGGGGATTTTTCTTTCCATGGCCATGCACTCCTAAAGCGATATCACGTTGGTTGATATCCTCGAAGCCTTTAAAGATGACCGCCGTCATGTGGATTCCAGGCTTCCGCTGCCACTATACAAGTACTCCCTCCGATCCGAATTACTTGTCAAAAAAATGGATAAAAATGGATGTATCTATAACTAACATACATTTAGATACATTCATTTCTGTGACAAGTAATTTCGAACGGAGGGAGTACAAGACAGATATGTATGGTCTCTCTCTGCATGACTCTTTCCTGATACGTACAGACAGACGTAGTAGTACTATCTTAGCTAGCCTACACCCAAAGAAAGAAAGAAAAGAAGAAATTAAAAGCAAATCACCATCAACCAGATGCGGCCGGGGAGGGAGCTGGCTCAGCGCAAGCAATCGACCCAAGCAGGAACTCCACCGGCCGAGCACAGCGACTGAACCCTGCGGCCACCTCCGATCCGGGCGTTGTCCCATCGATCTAGGCATGCTTCACACGGACGCCGCGGTGCGGTGCGGTCACACCACCACACCACACGTAGGGCGGTGAGACGTGAACAGGCGGCATCATGGGAGCGGCAAAGCTCACGGGCGGCCTGTGCGGCGCGCGCGCGCCTGGTCCCCGGCCACGCTCGCTCTGCCATAAGGATCCCACCCCGCGCACACTGGCATGGCATACTGCAGCGCTCTGCATCCCGATCCAGACACAGACACACAGACACAGAGCTTTTGGCTGCTCCTGCTCGGCTGCTCCCATGGGGCTCTGCCTGTCCGTGGCCCTGTGGAAGGACAAGGCCTACGCCCGCCGCCGGGCCGTGCGGCGAGGCCAGCAGGAGGCCGTCGACGTCGATGTGATGGTGCGTGGCGGCGGCGGCAGCAGCTCTGTCTACGGGCTTCTGGCAGGTGGAGTGCCGGAGGCGGAGGAACCCGTGGCCGTGGCGGCGCCGAGGGCTTCGGGCGCGCTGGGCACGCCGGGGCGGCCGATATGGCAGAGGAGGGTGCTGATGGGCGTCAAGTGCCGGCTGCCGAAGTTCAGCGGCATGATCCTGTACGACGAGCGCGGCCGGCCGGTGGGCGGCGGCGTCCGGGACAGAGCTCGTGACCAGGTACGTGCGTGGTCACCACGTTTGCTCAACTTACGTGTGTGCGAATGGATGTATCATTGTCCTGTACCTGTCTGCCTGCAGGAGAAGCACGCCGCTGCCATTGATAACATCCTGAGGGACCTGCACTGGTCCAGCCGGTCGCCGGCGGGCAGCTTAATTCCAGCGTCGGCCCGGTCCAGTTGAACACCGCTCTGTCCTTTCCAGTTTGTTAGGCCCATATCAAGAAGAAGAAAGCTCAGAAATTTCCTGTTTGCAAGCCTCATTGTTTTGGGAATAGCCAGCTAGAGCTGTGCCTACGCTAAATTCTGCCCAATTCTGGGGGTTCTCAATGTGACACCAACCAATGAAATGGAGGAGAGATCAGAGGGCCATGAATGTAGCATTAACTAGTTGAATACTCTTATATTTGGATAATGGGACAACTTTATTCGTAGAGATGCCAATGTTCCTATTTAAGCTTCTATGGTCTTGATCAATCCCCAATCAAATTAACCAACTCAAGGCCACCTTACATTTGAAGCCATTTTGCTGTATGCTATTTTTGGCATAGTTTTATACTAGCAAGGCATGAATCACTTTCACAACATTAAATCTCTTCAAACAAACATACTGCACAAAGAAGAAAGATTTTCAGCTCACAAAAATTAGAGCAAGTAACCAACAAAGTGGGTCAAAATTAACTGCCTCCTCGGATTGATCAACATACGTCAGCAAGTTCAAAATAGTTCCCCCCAAAAAATAAAGGGTCCAGAATTGTCATTCAAAGAAATTTTATGATGCCGTGGACATATCAGTACTCATGAATCTAATTACTAGCTTCATCAAGTGTTACCAATGACCAAACTAGCATGCCACATTCATACCATACCAGAGGCCATCATCTTCTTAGGCAAGAGCACGGAGCCAAGCAAAATCTTTGTGTTGCAGTAAGGATTTTCGAATTTTAATTGCCTTATGAACCTTTACACCACAGAACTGGGATTATAGTCAGGCCCTCCGGCCTATAACGGAACATTGCTAGGCGATAAGCAATGTAAGCCAGCATAGAAATTTTAATGCATTGCAGAATGGCCTGTTCTCGCACTTTCTTAGTTCCAATATGTGTGCATCAGGATGAACAAGTTCATAACAAGCCATGATTTTTCCTCTACTAAATGATCCATTAAGATATCAAGATTCAGGATTCAAATCATCACTTTAACCCAGCGTTAACAACGGCCATACCAGCATCTAAAAGTGTAGAACCAACATCCAGCTAGGCAAAGTACACAGAAGTACTCCCTCAGTTCCATATTACTTGTCGCTGATTTAGTACAAAGTTGTACTAAATCAGCGACAAGTAATATGGAACGGAGGGAGTAGGAATTACTATCTTACCACACATAATGAAAACTTTGTCGCACCGTACACAGTTACCAATTTTCATAGCATGCTCTTGGTTCATGTAATTCTGAAATTAGTTGGCACTTCTCCTCGGCAAGCAGCCACATAGTCTTCAGCAAGGTGCGGTGCAGCTTCCTTGTGAGGACCTTCTCAGTGAAGTTGGCGATTGTATAATAGCTTGGGTTACCTTTGAGCAATCCGTTTTCCTTAAGAAACTTCAAAACATAGTAGCAGGGTCTGAGCCGGACCTCCAGGCTAAAGTTCCCCTCCGCGAAATTAGCTCATATAAATCTGAAATTAGTCGGCATTTCCCCTCTGCGAGCAGCAGCATAGTCTTCAGGGAGGTGCGGCGCAGCTTCCTTGTGAGGGCATATGAATTTCTCCGCAAACACCTTCTCGCTGCACAAGACCATACCGTAGTAGTCTCTGTCATGATCTAGCAATCCATTTTCCTTGAGAAACCTCATAACATAGTACCGGGGCCTGAGCCGGCCCTCCAGGCTAAAACTAAGCATCGCTGGCCGACGAGCAATGTACGCCGGTTCCAATCCCACCTCCGCGATGAAGAAGTCGGACTTGCGCTGCAGCGTTTCCTTGGACAAACTCAGCACACTCAGCCACCTGGACACAGCAATGCCGGCATCGGTATCTGACCACCTTGTTGCCTTCTTCAAGTGATCCAATTTAGTGGCGATCTTCTCCTCACTAACTAACGCAACAGACCGCAGAGCCTGCCTGAACATCGCACAGCCAGGAGGCACGCCTAAAGCCTCAGCAGAGGCAACCATGGCCCGGATTTGTTCCACGTTGGCGGTGAGCATCCTTGGCAAAGAGATGGCCAGCTTGCCAATGTCGCAAGCACCTAGCGTGCACTCCCGCAGCAGCCGCACGTTCCGCTTGACCACCTTCTCGAGGCTGTGCGAGAGGAGATGGTGGTTACCCTTGAATACTCGGAGGAATTTCTCGGAGGGGCCCAAGAGGTGCAGGTAGTAGTGCACCTTGGATACGACGGACTTGCAGCGGAAGTGCTCGGCAGCGAGCGGGACGAGTCGCGCGATCTCGGAGCGCGACAGCCCGAGGCCCGTGAGCTCGACGACGATGGGGGACAGGGTCGCCTCCACGCCGGCGCAGAGGAACTTGGGATCCCGCGCGACGAGGGCGGCGACGTCGGCGCTAGAGAGGCCGAGGCCGGCGAGGAAGGCGAGGACGGCGTCGGCATTGGCGGGGGATTTGAGGTGGGAAAGCTTTGCGGAGGCCTTGAGCGCTTGTGCTCGGGTGAGGCCGCAGGTGTCGACCAGATACTCCTCGACGGCGAATCCGGTGGGTGGGGAAACGGCGGTGGTGGCGGAGAGGAGTCGGGGGAGAGCGTAGCCGTGAGAGGTGATGGGAGAGGAGAGCAGGTGCGCGACGCCGCAGCTCCGGAGGCGGAGCATGGCGAAGGCGACGGCGGCGAGGGGATTGGGGAACGAGCGCCGCCGGTGAGAAAGTTTTGGCCTTTGTCACTCCTCGATGCGCTCCAAGAAGTGGGCCTTTGAGCCTTATCACTCCTCCGAGAAGCCCAACTCTTGTGAGCGAAGCCCAGCTTTTCATCCACTACGTTTGTCTCAGAAAAAAAAAATGGAAGTCCCGTTGCTAAAAAAAAGTATTAACTTCTCAAAGGGAAAAAGTATTGACTTCTAAATTTTTTGATTGAAGCCCCATTTTCAAAGTGACTTTAATATTCAGATAAACCACTGAGGAGTGCACCAAAAAAAGCCTCGTTTTTTTACAAATGGCAATTTAATCACTAGTTTTAGCAAACCTGACCTGTCTTTTTTTCGCGGGTTAAAACTTGACATGTCTTCCAACATACACCTATCTAGAAGAACAAACTATGTGTGTTTCAATGGTCGGACTAGTGGTCATCGTCAAAACTTAACAACACATTTTTTTGGCAACTATAGGATGGGCTATATAGAGATTAGACATTGACCATGTCATTTTAGTCCCCAATCCAATGTTTAGTATCTAATAGGAATTATTTGGGGGAATTTAAGAGAGAAGTTTCTTACCATGTTTTGTTAGTCATAATATATGAGGGATTAGCTAAGTTATGATAACAAAAATTGTGATGAAGCGTCTTAATTGTGATGAAAAATAACTAGTCCATTAATAATGCTATGGCATGGCATTTTGATCTCCCATGCATGTTGGGGCTAGCTATCTTGGATTAAGAGGCAACCGGAAGCGAAGGCGCACTTTGGTCATAGCACTAACTTCATTGGTTGGCAGTTTAATTAGTTTGATGACGGCATAAAGTTCTGTCAGGTAGCCAATTTCACCTTTTTTCCCATCTTTTTTTCCCACTTGCATGGGGTTGACCTCTACACCCAAGTGTTGTAGACTAGCAGTAGGCTTGAGGTACTTTTGATTTTATGAGTTAGATGCACCAGGTTTGAACAATTTGAGGTACCCTTTTTTGCGATAAACTTCCAATCCAATCTTCTTTCACTACAAAAAAACCTGTTAATCATGATGGTTTTTTGGTGACATTCTCAGAAACCGTCATCGATAATGATGGCTTTCTCTGGTTTGTCATGGAAACCGTCACGGGCCAGCAACATAAGGCTGGTTGTCAAATTGGCAGCCTCATTATGACGAACAAAGAGGGACTATCATGAAATCCATCATGGATCGACCCTCAGGGCCTAGCTTATACACCATTTCACCGCCATGGATGGATGGTGTTGATGTGTCATGTGTGCCTCTTGTTTATCCCGCATGTCTGTCACATATAGTCAATACTAGAAGGGTTGTGCGTGCTTTGCTGTGCCGTGAGTGCTGTTGGGTTTCTTAAAATAATTACTCACTCATCTTCAAAATATAAGATGTATGAAAAGTCAAACCTTTTAAGTTTGATCAAATTTGTAGAGAAATATATCAAAATCCATAATATAAAATCGGTATGATATAGATTCATCATGAAATGAATTTTCATACTTTTTTTATTTAATATTATAGATGTCGATATTTTTTGCTCTGAATTTGGTCAAAATTATAGAAATTTGACTTTTCAAAAAAACTAATACTCCTTATATTTTGAAGAAGTTGGAATATTTAGTTTGGCGGGTGGGGGAGATGATGGAGTGTGCTTTATTTTTTTTATAATGCGGTGATTTGGTGGGCCTTTCGAGGTGTGATTATGTGTTATCTGCAACCAACCTATATTTATGGGGCAAATTTTTTGCGTCGGTGGCTGCATGTACTATATTGGTGCTACAGTGCCACATGGTGGCACTTCTTTGTTTAGATGGTGGTAGGGTGCCTGTCGTGGAATTGTCACGGCAGATGTCCTTAGTGTCAGGACTTAGTCGCGAGGCCAACGCATCTATGTGGTAGCTTGAGAGGGATTGGGTGGAATCAAGAGATGCAACATAAGACAAGGATTTAGACAGCTTCGGGCCCCGGGAAACATCATCCGGTAATAGCCCTACATGCTGTTTGTGGCTAGGTCTCATTATGCTCATGAGAGAGTCGCCGGGAAACCGGCTCTTTGCCCTAGAGATTGTTTCTTGTTGCTCGTCCCTCTTTGGGGTGCCCTGCCCCTCCTTATATAAGTTGAAGGGGCGGGTTACATGTGGAATCCTATTAGGATTAGGACTAGTCTATTACAAGTGGAATCCTAGTCTGCTCCCTTAAGGGAAAACTCCTTATGCGTTTCCTCGTAAACCGTCCCACCATAACATGAGCCGGCCTTCTGGGCCTTGGGCCTAGTCTTCTATATGACCCGCCGCTAGGGCCATCCGTGAGTCGCCAGGCTCGTGAGTCGCCACCACGACGGGTTACCAATGAAAACGCCAAGCCCGGCCGGGTCATACTTCCGGCCGGGTCATACCGCGGGGTATATCCCCGACAGTGCCCGTGGGGGAGGTGATTTTTATAGGCCGGTTGTTGTTGATTGATTTGTAAATTGTTGGTCCGGTCAAAATTGTAAACCAAATCCAGAATTGAATACCACAGTTGAATGAAAAAAACTTCAAAATTTATGCAACATAGTGAATTAAATAATTGAATGGAGAGCTACTTGAGAAATTGTTGACCTAGTCAAAATCGAGTGACTAAATCTAAATTGAAGACCCCGATTACTTGTGATGCCTTAAAAATTAGGAAGAATAGTGTATAGTATAAACGAATTAAATAAGAGAGCTTTGGAAAATTGTTGACACGGTCAAAATCGGGTGACCCAAGTTCAATTGGAGACCTCAATTGAATGTGGGCTTTTTAAAACTAGGGAGCATAGTGTTATAGAGGAAGTATTGGATTGCAAAAAAGGAATATCTTTGATTCCAATAACAACAACAATAAAATAATCAATAAAAAGTGTTAACTTTCCAACAATGAAAAAGCAATCATAATGCCAATCAAAATAAACCTGATAACATTGTGACAAACTGGGTGCATTTAGCTCAAGTCAAACATTCGAGCCAACTTGTAAAGTGCAACAGGTGGGTTCATTCAGTCACATAGTAATAATCAGTTCTACTGTTCTGTCAAATACTTCTAGATCAACCCAATAGAATAAACCCAACACTACAGGTCCATTAGATACTTGCTAAGATGGGCAGAAGACAATACTTTCTAGATCAATCCAACAGCACGAGTGAGTCTCTATTGGAGACTCCTTCCATGAAGGTCCGGTAAAACCCACCTATCCACCTCAAGTACACCATGGTACCAATATGGCGCAGGCACGGGCCACCTAGTATCCGACATTTTGTTTTCCAATGTAAGTTCAAAGTTGAATAAAACAGTATATGCTACCACAAACAAATGGCACTGAGAAAGAGAAAGAATACCTATTTTCCTTCCACCCTCCCTGTATTTCCTCAGGCTGGTTCAATCCTCTGTCATCCAACATATTTCTTTCAATGTCAGTTAGCAGAATGAGTATATGCATACCAATTACATCTAGCATTGAAACACAGAAAGATAAAAATACCTTTCCAATGGTAGCGGGAGGCCAATCTTTTTCTTTAAAACGTCGACAACCTTACTCCTTGGCAGGAAAGGAGTTTCTTCACGTCCATCATAGAAGTTCATACCGACGAGATTCCCACCAAAATTAATAACAGGGCCTCCAATCGCAATCTAGTTAGTGTGAAAATATAAGTAGAAGCCCGAAGTTAGTGGAGAAGTAGTAAGTCCAGAGATATAATTCATCACATGCATTGTGATTGAAGAGATAACTTGGTTTTACTTTCTAGACTGCCTACCATGCAACATTGCGGTAAGAGACTGTTTTTTGCGGGAAACAGTAAGAGAAATTCACCACCGTACCTTCTTGATTTTACATGTGGAAAGCTTAAGAGCTCTGCAATCAAGTTCACTATCCTTGTTTCTACGTTTCACTTCACCACGCGAGGCCATTAATAGTCCTTCTGTAACACCCCGGATGTAACTTTCCATATTTGTAACTCCAACTCTTGCCATTTTCGGCTATGTGTTATGATACTCCTTCGTGGTCGGGTTTTGTTTTCGTTTTGCATTTTGTTCATGTCATGCATCTCATATCATGTCATCATGTGCATCTCATTTGCATACGTGTTCGTCTCATGCATCCGAGCATTTTCCCCGTTGTCCGTTTTGCAATCCGGCACTCCCACATGCACCGGCGCACCCCCTCTTGTCTCTTTTCATGAGCGGGTGTTAAACGTTCTCGGAATGGACCGAGTCTTGCCAAGTGGCCTTGGTACACCACCGGTAGACCACCTGTCAAGTTTCGTTCCATTTGGAGGTCGTTTGACGCTCCAACGGTTAACCGGGTAACCGCAAAGTCCTTTTGTGTGTTGCAGCAAAATCCGCCTCCAAACAGCCCAATAACCCACTTAAGTCACCTCCATGCTCTCGGTCGTTCGATCACGATCGTGTGGGCGAAAACCGTGCTTCATTTGGACTCTCCTAGCTCCCTATGCCTATATAAACACCTCCCCTCCGAAATTTCGGGTCCAAACCCTAGCCTCTTCCTCCTCCGCGCGCCGGACAAAACGTCCGCCCGCCGCTGGACACGTCCGCCGCCGCCCTCGCCCAATCATATCGCGCCACCAGTCACCGCTCCGTCGCCCGCGCCGCCGGCCCGCCTGGCCCGTGCTCGGCCCCCCCCCGAGCCCATCTCCTCCCGCCGCCCGATCCCGTGCGAGCACGTGGCTCCCGTCGCCGCCGGCCGCGCGCCCCGCCGCCGCCGCCGTTCCCCGCCGCCCGTCGCCTCCGCCGTGCGCGACCACGCCGTCCTCATCTCCCGTCGCCCTCTCCTCCCCGAGCTCCGGCCGCCCTCTCAAACTCCGGTGAGCCGCCCGCCTCGAAGTCCGTGCCGAAGAACTCCAGATCTGGATCGCGAGGTTGACTTTTTCCCCCTCATTTTCTGCTAAGTCCCGAAGTTTTCATATATTTTTGCCATGTTCATCGCATCATATCTCATTGCATACTGCACCGTTTTGCATGCATGATATATTGAAATGTTCGCCGCGAGATGCTCTTCATTTTGTTCCATTGTGCCGTGCTCGTTTGAGTCCATCTTGATGCCCAAATCTCTGGTGCAAGAGTGCTATATGATGTTTACTGCTGTTACTTATCAGAACTTGAGGTTTTGTTATTTTTGTTGCATTTGATGTGTGCATCTTATGGGCATGAGCTCTACAGGTGTTTTGATCTATGTCATGCCATCTTTACAGAGGTGTATGCCATGTATTTTTGTGATCTAAGTGGTGACTAGCACAAGCATGCAAACTAGGCTTCGTGATGTTTCTGTTTCCAGGGACTTACGATTTTACCGTCTTTTATCTGCTGTTATTTTGTTGCCATGTATCCATGTGGCTACAGTGAGATCCATGCTTATTTTGAGTATGTTCAGTAAGGATGTTTTGTAGTTATAGTTGTGCTCTATCCATCCATGCCCTTGTTTGCAATTATGGAGTGCCCTAGCATGTCTCAATCTTGCTCTACTTTTGCTATCTTGTTCCTTGTCCCTCTTTGGGTGCCCTGCCCCTCCTTATATAAGTTGGAGAGGCGGCTTTACATGTAGAGTCCTAGTAGAATTAGAACTAACTTCTTCTCTATTACAAGTCGGATACAAGTACGGGTCTTGCTTCCTCGTAAAGGAAATATTCCTCATGCCTTCCGTCTTAAGCCGGCCCATAATAACACGTCCCGGCCTACTGGGCCTTGGGCCCTTGTCATCCGTGTGACCCGCCGTCGGGGCCATCATTAAGTCGCCAGGCTCATGAGTTGCCAATCTTCCGGCGGGTTACGATGAAGCGTCAAGTCCGGCCGGGTCATACTCCCGGCCGGGTGATACCGCGTGGTATATCCCCGACAGTTTCAGAATCACTTCTTGATCATGTCTAGCTCGCGACCGTTGCGTTGCTTCTCTTCTCGCTCTCTTTTGCGTATGTTAGCCACCATATATGCTTAGTGCCTGCTGCAGCTCCACCTCATTACATCATCCTTTTCTATAAGCTTAAATAGTCTTGATCTCGCGGGTGTGAGATTGCTGAGTCCTCGTGACTCACAGATTCTACCAAAACAGTTGCAGGTGCCGACGAGACCAGTGCAGATGACGCAACCGAGCTCAAGTGGGAGTTCGACGAGGAACGTGGTCGTTACTATGTTTCGTTTCCTGATGATCAGTAGTGGAGCCCAGTTGGGACGATTGGGGATCTAGCATTTGGGGTTATCTTATTTTCATTTGGATTTGACCGTAGTCGGTCTATGTGTGGATTTTGGATGAGGTATGAATTAATTTATGTATTGTGTGAAGTGGCGATTGTAAGCCAACTCTCATTATCCCATTCTTGTTCATTACATGGGATTGTGTGAAGATGACCCTTCTTGCGACAATACCTACAATGCGGTTATGTCTCTAAGTCGTGCCTCGACACGTGGGAGATATAGCCGCGTCGTGGGCGTTACACCTTCATTAACTTCACGTCCTATAGCTACTACTGACTTTTCTGATGACCGTTGCACTGTATTGAAAATATCTTCTGGATGAATACAACGAAAACTCTTCTCGACGCTGACAATAGCGATGTTATAGTTTAAGTTATAAAATTCCAATCTCCCATTGGCACGTTGTTTCGGCGGGAGAAACACCTCAATCTGCAATGGTAAAGTGAGCTCAACTAACCATTATATAACTTGAAATACCACGAGAAATTATTAGGAGCACCAACCCTCAAATCATTATCAATGTTGTCTACATTACGACGACTTCTAACCAAACTGGCCGAAGTCAGAATGACTGAGCGTGTGCCTCTGCTTCCAGGCCACTTTATAAACAAGCCTGTGCACGAAAAATACCTCGAGTATCCTGCACATCATAGTTTCAATCATTTGTTACTGAAGAACAAGTGTTATCATTGAAAATTAATGAGCATATAACTCTTGAATCACCATCAAATGAAGAAAGTGAGACGACACGCCGGGATATATCATAAACAACTTTTTTTCGAAGTGATTTCCAGACACAAAACTCCGCAGAACGACGGGACATTACATCGGAAGGATACCCTTTCCAAGCACGCAATTCACCAAATTGCTCTTCAAAATGATCAAGCAGTTCACCATTGACTAGGTAAAGAAACAAAATCAAGAGTTAGCTATAAAGAAGTGCGCTACGGAGAAGTCAGCAAGAGCGAAAGCAATCACTTACATTCGAGCACAATTGGTGGTGGCATGGGATAGCCTTGGGATTTTAACCGGTTAATAGATTTCCTAAATCCTGATGGAATAAGTTGGTCACTATTAGTGCTCAAATGATATGTATAATGACTTTCACATAATATTCTGCCAGATCAATTGGTAACATTTAGAATGTTGACTTGCAATTATTCACACCTGAAGGGACTATGGTAGATACACCTGAAGGCAATGAATATGCGCGGATGTCAAATTCTTCAGGACTGCAATAGAACACAGTAAGGTTTGTTATGATAAATAAACAATTTTTTTTTTCGATAAAGGGCGATTTTATTATCTCAGAATGTAGCATCAAGGGGATACAAAACATTATGAATAACACCCGGCCTCTGCATAACTGAGATGCACACAGCCAAATCCAAAAGTCTGACAAAAAACATGAAATATAAACCGACATATCGGCAACAGTAAAGTCCTATAGACCGACACTATGCCTATGTTGAAGGTGGTGGTGGATCGATCCGGAGGTTATGCTGCCACCCATGTTGGGAAAAAACCTCCGTAGCCACCTGCTGCAACCGCGTACACACCGCCTTGAACAGCGATTGGTGCTCCGATCGTTGTAGCATAGACCACGTATGAAGCGATTGCGTACAACGGAAAATAACCTGCAGAGGAGAAGCATTTTTTCCATTAAAAACCAAATCGTTTCTACATAGCCAGAGCGACCAAATTAAGGCGTACGCTCCCACCCTTATAATCGCTTTAAACCTATTTGGAATACCGTCTAACCAGTGACCAAATATATTGGCAACACTTGTGGGCGGATATAAATTTGACGCTATTTGGATGATTGACCACGTAGAACATGCAAACTTGCATTGGAAGAAGAGGTGTTTGATTGTCTCGTCATGAGTACAAAAACAACACTTCTTACTCCCTGGCCAGTTGCGTCGTGCGAGGTTGTCTTTGGTCAACACAACTCCCTTATGAAGATACCACATGAAAATTTGCACTTTTAGTGGAATCTTGGACTTCCAAATTTTCTTGTTATTACTCACTGGTACCTCAGAATGTGTGAGTGCACGGTACATAGAGTCTACTGTAAAAGACCCTGATGTAGTAAGGTTCCAGCGAAACACATCCCGACCTTGTGTCAGGTTAATCGAATCCAACCGGGACAAAAGATTATGCCATGACAGAAGTCTGGGGCCAATCAAATCCCGCCTAAACGAAATGTTCGGCGGGGATGAATCTGAGCACGTGCGCAATAGTGTTGTTCTTATCGCGAGCAATGTTATATAAGGCTGGATATTGTTCTCTGAGACTGGCATTGCCTAGCCAGATGTCTTCCCAGAATCGAATCTCCGACCCGTCTTTTATCGCGAAAGACCCAAAGCGAAAGAGATGTTTCTTTGCCGCCATTAGGCCAGCCCAGAAGTGCGAGTCACCAGGTTTCCAATATGCCTGGGACACCGCCTTTTGGCCTAGATACTTGTTGCGCAACATGGTTTGCCAAACACCATCCTCAGTAAGAAGTTTGAACAACAATTTACTGAGCAAGGCCTCATTCTTGACCTGTAGGTCATGAATTCCAAGGCCGCCTTGGTCTTTTGGCCTACAAACCATGCTCCATTTGGCCAACCGATATCTTTTCTTTTCTCCATCTCCTTGCCAAAAAAATCTGGATCTAAAATAATCCAATCTTTGCAGGACCCCTTTTGGGAGTTGGAAGAAAGAAAGCATATAGAGAACCATATTTGTGAGAACGGAGTTAATCAAAACCAGCCGTCCTCCAACTGAGAGCAGCTTGCCTTTTCAACTGCTCAATCGTTTCTCTAGACGCTCCTCTACATGCTTCCACTCTGTAATGGTGAGACGCCGATAGTGGATCGGTATTCCCAAATATTTAATCGGGAATTGGCCATGTGCGCAACCAAAGAGGTCAGCATAATCGGCAGCCGCTTCAACGGCTTCTCCAAAGCAGAAAAGTTCACTTTTATGGAAGTTAATTTTGAGACCCGACATTTGCTCAAACGCTGAGAGCAAGAGTTTTAGGTTTCGAGCCTTGTCTAGGTCATGTTCCATAAAAAGAATTGTGTCATCGGCGTATTGCAGAATAGAGAGGCCACCATCCACAAGATGTGGCACTACTCCTTCTATCTGGCCGTCCTGCTTAGCACGCTCAATCAGAATAGCCAACATGTCAGCAACAATGTTAAATAACATTGGAGACATGGAGTCACCCTGTCGTAGTCCTTTTTTTGTCTGAAAGTAATGGCCTACATCATCATTGACTTTGATGGCCACACTACCTCCAGTTACAAAATTTTGGATCCACTGACGCCATTTATCGGAGAAACCTTTCATTCTTAGGGCTTGTTGGAGGAAAGACCATTTGACCTTGTCATAGGCTTTTTCAAAGTCAATTTTGAAAACTACTCCACTCATGTTTTTCCAGTGCATCTCGTGAACGGTCTCATGCAAAATTACTACGCCATCGAGTATATTCCTTCCTTGCATGAACGCCGTTTGAGATGGCCGAACAACATGATCAGCTACCGAGTTTAACCTATTTGTGGCCACTTTGGTGAAAATCTTGAAGCTAACATTAAGGAGGCATATGGGTCTGAACTGTTGGATCCGTTCGGCCTCCTTAATCTTGGGCAACAAGACAATCTTGCCAAAATTAAGTCTAAATAGGTCTAGGCGGTCGGCATGAAGACAATTGAACAAATCCAAAAGGTCGGTCTTGATGATATCCCAAAAATTCTGATAGAATTCTGCGGGGAAACCATCTGACCCTGGAGCTTTGTTATGTTCCATTTGGAACACCGCCGCTCTCACCTCCTCTTCCGAGAATGGTGCCGTTAGGATATCATTTTCTTCTGCCGTGACTTGTGGAATATCATCCGTTCGGGTCTCGTCAAGGGTGAAGTTCCCTTCAACTGACGCTCCAAACAGAGATTTGTAGTATTTGGTGATATACTTCTTGAGCTCCTCCTGTCCTTCGATCCGCCCCTCATCTTGTTGGAGACTGTAAATACATTTTTTCCTATGCCGCTCATTGGCGATCAATTGGAAGTATTTTGTATTACTATCACCCATCAAGATGAAGTCAGCTTTGGATCTCTGGTAGTATTTGATCTCCTCTTCTCGCAAAAGACGTGCTACCTTCTCGTTAGATTGATTTTTCAGCTCAATCTCTTGTTGAGATAAGGTGCGCGTCTCTGCAATTTTGTCGAGGTCATCAATAATGGTAGAGAGTCTTTGTTTTTCTTTTTTATATATCCCGTTGATGTGTTTCGCCCATCCAGTGAGGTGTTTCCTCATGGCCCTTATTTTAAAGTTCCATCTTTGAATAGGCGTACGACCAACAGCGGGCTTCTCCCAAACATTCTTGATTATGTCTACAAATCCATCCCGATGCAGCCATCCCAATTCAAATTTGAAAGGGCGACGGACGTTTGGCTTCGTAGAGTTAGAATCCAGAATTATGGGTGCATGATCCGATAACGCCTCGATACGCTCTAGGGCTCGCACGGTTACCAGAGGAAATTTTAGTTCCCATTCGGTGTCCATGAGTACCCTATCGAGTTTCTCGTATGTCGGCACAGATCGGTTATTAGCCCAGGTGAACTGCCGCCCCGACATACTGGCCTTCCGAAGATTCAAACTGTCTATCACAGCATTGAATATGAAAGGCCAATGAGTGTCGAAGCGGTCATTATTTTTCTCTTGCTGGTACCTAAGGATATTAAAGTCCCCTCCAATAAGCATTGGATATGGGTTATCCTTAGCCAGGTTCACCAAATCACGAAGGAAGGCCGATTTATGCTCATCTTGGGCAGCCCCATAGACTGCGACCAGGCTCCATGTAAAATTATCAGCTCTGTTTCGTAAGTGAAATTTCATATGAAATTCACCAGTCGAAAAAGCCAACAAGTCCATGGTGGTGGTTTGTATCCCAAGAAGGATTCCTCCAGACCTTCCACAAGCTGGCAGACTATGCCACGTGTAGTCCAAACCACCTGATAGGTGATCAAGGACATGCGGGCGGAAGTCACATTTACCAGCCTCCGAAATTGCCACAAAATCCAACCCATGTTCGCGCACACAATCACCAACGTGTTTATGTTTAGCCAAGTCTGATAGACCTCTGCTATTCCAAAACATGCCTCTCATGTGGAAACTCGGGTAGGTGTTGAACATTTCGCCTTCTTGGGCTGTTTTTGTTTCTTTTTAGAGGAATGCGATTTAGATTTTCGCGAAGACGCTGTGAAGTCACAAAACATGGACCCAGGTCTTGCGTCATCCAAACCAACCTCGGTAACCTCACCAACCAAGTGGGAGACAAGCGGGCCATCATATTTGGCATCCGCTTCATCCTCATCCTCGATTTCGGGGTTTGGTAGGGCACTATTACACTTTGGAGAAACCTTTAAACGGTCAATCTCCATATGTTTAAGTGCTCCAACCGAAAGATTAATTTCATTACCATTCTTTCCCATGGATATACCAACATCTTTAAGGCTACAGGAAATACGAGTATCCGAAAATGAAAGAAAAGATTTAGCAGGTGAGGTACCTGGCGTGGAGTCCAAATTCCTCGAGGCTTGTCGTTGCATTGCCTTAGCTAGTGAATGTTCATCTGTCGAAGAGGAACCATCCGCGGAGACGGCGTGACGGTTACTACGCCAAAGCGGCGAAGCCAGCCCTCCAGACATAGTACCCATCGGTGTCTTCGGTCGAGCCGTTGGTGTTGGTTGCTGCAAAATCGGCGAGCTCCGATCTGTCCCTAAGGTCGGTGAAGAGGGACGTGCCGCAGGTCCCACCGGCACGATCGCCACGGGTGCCGGGGCCGAGCCACTCGGACAATCCGCTAATGGACCGAGAGGAACCACGGCAACCGGAGCAGGAGCTGAAGAAGCATCCACGGGTGACATCTTGGAACCTTGCGCGCGGACCGGAGCAGGATCGTCAACATGCCCCGCTGGCGGTGCGCCCGTACCCAGGACCGGCTGCACGAGCGCAGAAGATGCAGCACCGGCTGGCTGCACTACTGACGGTGCGCCCTCAACCATGGCCGGCAGCACTGCATGCAGGCCACTGTGCGCATGCACACATGCAGCCACACCTGGGTGTGCAGCCGCATCAAGCGGCAAGATTGCTTCATTTCCTGTAATGGATGTAGTATCTCCCTGTTGGTCAACTCCAGTACCAGCCGCCACGGTGGTGTCCACATCGAGGTCAGCTCCTGCATCAGTCTGCGAAGGAGCGTCCGATGCGTTCACAAAGCAATTATCAGTCTCCATTGGAATGGTCCCAGCAGATGACGTATTGGACTGAGCAGCACCCCTTTCAGAATTTTTCCCATTTTTGTTCGCATCTTGATCAGGCAAAACATCATCTCGGTTAGCCCCGTGGTCTGGACCGTCATCATCGTGCTCCCAAATGCGAGAGATGAAATCATCTTCGGGTATGAAATCGTCCTCCTCAAGTACGAACCGAAGATTGTACCCGTTAAGCTTGACATAAACCCCAGCCGAGACCGAGGCAGGACCTACACCATCTTCTTTTTTAAACATGTTTAAATTCAGAACCGCCACCTGGATGCGCACAATGCCACGACGGCGCAAGCATACCAAGTCAACATCCTGAGTAGCACCGATGATCCCACTGCCCACAATATAACATGCAAGAATTAGAGACAGCAAAGACAGCGGTCACACCAACACATGGACCAAATCTTACAGAGGGAATCGTGCTTATAAACATTCAGCAAAAGACATGAGAGGATCAAACATATTCAGATGTCAGAAATCTGAGTTGCACTGCCCATCCTGTACAGTACAGACCAAAAGAACTGTTTACACTCTTCATTTTAGAGAAGCATATTAGCTCCAACATTAAGAAAGAGAACTAAATTAGCGACAGCAGATGTGGTCTCACGCATATATTAGCAAGGTCCAATGCAGTTAATATAATAAAAAATGGCACAAGATAGGGTTTTTTGAACATACATAAATAAACTAACTGGGGAAGATACATCTCACATATACTAGAAGTGTAAAAGACATACTCGAGTATCTGAAAATGCTTCAAGCGTTGATAAAGCAGCCCCCGTGATATGAAAAAGGAGTATACCGTGTTCGCCTCAGACTCCTTATTGTCAAGGTTCATGCCAAGAAATCTTCCATCATCTGATATTAGTGGCCCTCCTAGTGCAGCCTGAAACAGAAGTAAAGTTGTAGGGTTTATAAAATAAATACGGCACATTTACTTTGTTGCACACAGTGACACATTATATACCTCTGTGATATGCTGTCCATCATCAGAAATCCACCTGCTGGGATGTTCCATACAGATAGACCCACGCATGGCCGACGTGAAACTACGCCCTGCAGCTAGTATACGTGAACCAGGGGAGGTAGGTACTGCTTGTGCCTGAAGATCCAGTTCTACGGAACGAACATTTGGGAGGCCCGCCGTCGTGACAATAGCAATATCTCGATCATACAGTCCCAAAAACCCTTCTGTCATTGCATTACTAGGAAGGCGTACATCAATCTGTCGATGACGAAAACAATACATCAGCTTGAATTAACAAACAGAGCACAATGGTGAACACAATGATTAAATACGAGTAACAACCCTCAAGTTATCATCTTTGTTCATGTTCTCATTATATGCGGTAACCAAACGCGCCGAAGTCTCAAATCTTGTCAGCTGAAATTGAGTTGACCCGTATGATACACATATGCCCGAGCATGCGAAAAACATCTTATCTCCTGCACAAGAACATGATTCAAGTTATCACAAGTTAGTACAAATTAAATAGATACAAAATGGAAAATTCATAAGTACAGTCACCATCAAACAAAGCAATCGAGATGACAATGGAAGACAGATCTCTGGTTATATTGGCACAGGTTAGATAGTACTCTTGACAATGCCCAACTAAATAACCAAACTGTTTCTCTTCAAAGGTACTGGCTGACCCATCTCGATCAGGAAGTCTACCAAACTGTTCCTCCTCAAGAGCACATCGTTTCTCCTCAGCAGCAGCGTACGCCGCCTGAACCGCATGAACTACAATTATGAACGAACATGATTCAGCGGAACTGTGAGTATTCTATTAGAGCAGTATATACCTGTGCACGAAAAAAAAAGGAAAAACACAAAATTCAGAACCAATGACTGACGTTTTAACATTGCTTTCATGCCTTTGCTCATCCTACAATTAGTGGCTTTTGGGACATGACTCCCACTTGAAGCCAATGATGACTCACGTCCGTTTCTTCTGTTTATGGCTCTCTCCTCCCTCTCCAAACTTGCGCTTGCAGTCCTGCAGCAGCAGAAAGTAAATCCAAAATGCTTAATTACTAGAGTAAATCAAGGCCTCCTACAAGGTTTGATCATAAAAACGCAAATTCATCATAATGCCGCAACATTAACCGGAAGCAAAAAAAAATCGACTTAACAGGCAGGGTGCTCTGCCAATTTTTACCAAGATAGGAGAAAAGCAAAAGATTTCAATAGTACAAGATATTCACAAAAGGTAGAACATAGAAGAGTTCTACTGGTTCTCTCCTTTAAGACATTCCAAATTAAGGATGTAAAGCTTGCTGAATATTTTATCGTCTTACACATGTTAAGATGATGGGTATGCTTGTTTCACCAGTCCTCAATCATACAAGCAGTGACAAATACTGATAATACAATTTCTGAAAGAAAAAAAATACTGATAGGCAGTGACAATACTGACAGAACAGTTTATATGTGCGCGGGTGCTGAAAATCAGTACAAAATATGACCCTAGCTAGTGTTGTGAGCATAACCATCGCATATGAGATTGTAAAATGCTCCAATTTAATGAAACCCTAGTGTTGTATTGGAAATCAGGAAGTGTTGGAACTGGAAACGTGAGCAGGTGATGAGAAAAATAGAGGCTTACATCAAGCAGCTCGGGGAGGAGGGGATTTGGGGATCTAGGGTTGAGGGCGAATCGCGCACGGATATAAACAGGGTTGCCTCACCGGATAGGAGATCTGGTTGGGTCGGTATCCTCAACCTTAACTCGGGACTGAGTCGGGACATGAAAAGCGCGCGGCACACGATCTGGAGTCGGGCACCCGCACCGCGAACCTAGCGAAGATTATGCCGTCGTCAAGATTCAGTGCATGGGTGGCTTGGCTTCCATGCTGCACATCTCGATCGATCATGACACGCTGTTTGAGCCTTGCAGGAGAAGGAGAGTGGTGGTTGTATGGCGCCATTTCAGATCAGGTTGTTCATGGCCTCAAGCTGGAGCTTGTGGATCCTGATGGGAACTTTGTTGGAATGAACAGCTATCCTAGTTACCAGAAAATGACTCCTTTCATACAAAGGGTTCTGATCCATAAACAGATGGTCAAGAAGGGGATAGTCAGGATGGGGATTAAGCAGCACAGGTTTGATGCAGGTGCTATATATAAGCCAAGGATATACAAGTGTGCTTATTAATTTCCTTGAATATTTATTCGACGGTGAGATACAGTCTCAACTCCCTAAAGTCGTCGCTTCACAGACTCTCCAAAGTGTTGTGTCACTAGCTTCATTCCAAGGAGAGTCGGAGATGCAACGTTTTTCGCTTGCACGGGGTTTGTTATAAAGTGCAATGCGTCCTCTTCCTGCAACAATTGTCATTTTAGTAAGTTTGGTTAGAGCTTCTGGTGATGTTCACAAGATTAATCCTAACTTGAGGATTGAAGTGTGCCTTCGAGTATGGGGATATTGAAAACGTGCAATTTACAGTACAACATGGAATGGGTGTAATAGCTGGGCTGTAATGATGTGTAACCAGTAACGGAACGTGCTGAATTCATCCTGTCATTTGAGTGGATCGTTGAGGATTTGGGCTGCCCTGTCATGCCAAGGGTTGTGAGGGCGATCAGGCCAAGGATTCCTTCGGCTCGTGAGCCTTGAAATCATATTCTGCTGTCAAAACAGAGGCGCTTTGGGCTTGTATGCCGGGCTCGGCAATGGTTAAAATTTCATACTTGAAGCCAGGTTGGGGCTTAGCTTGTGATGTCAGATTGTTATAAGCCTGGAACAAAATTCTTGGTTCTGTCGCTGACTAATTCAACTTCGCTAAGCTGTAGACTGCTAAGGTCTTGTGTTCCTTGTCCAGGGTGTGGCTCTGAGCAGAGTTGGAGATGTTTCCAGGTAGGCCTTTTGGTTTGTTTGGTTCCTTTTCTCTGGTTGAAACGGTTCTAGCACACTAGGTATTTTCTATGAAGTGGAAGTAGAGGAGACCCTTCATATTAGGAAGAAAAGAAGACCCTGGCTGATCCAGTGATCCTCTGCTTCTTGCTGCTCATGCCTTTCTCTGTTTGTACTTCTGTTTTCAGTTCAAGTTTAACCCCACCCAAATCAATTCGTCGGTCACAAATTGTAAGCCGTTATGGTAGATGGTGCATTCAACATTCAGCATGATTTGGTGGACACTTAGCACTGCTTATAAAGTATACAGTACAACGGAGGGATTTATTTCTTGAATACAATCGGTAGAAGAAAAGAAGAGGATACTCAATGGTGCACCCGGTCTATGCTAGTTATATATAAATGGTTGCCTGCATAATTATTTATGTTTACCGTAGTAATATGGGCCTTGAAATTGCGTCTGCTAATTTGCCTAATCCTGGTTCTTGCTCATATCTTGACTTCTCCCCACCCCTGGAACCAACACAATTTCCAAATCCACCACTACTAGGCAATTAACCTCTGCCAGTTACACAGGAGTGTGTTTTGAACATTCTAAATCGAGCTCTTTTACGGTACCCTGGTACTCCAAAACCACATCAGGGAGTACCATGCAGATCTGGCCGTCCGCACGGAGGGGGCAACGAAGTCATTTCCCAAACGGCATCGAGGGGTGATTTTTGACTTTTGGACGCACACGCAGTCCATTGCCCAACACGCTCCATCTGATTAGTATAGATCCGATTTTTTCGGTGTGGGACGATGGAGATATGGACGTTTCGGACTTTCCGTACCAAATTAGGGGATACTTTCCCAAAAAACAAAACTCGGGCGATCGGTTTAGTAGGCCATATTGGTGGGTCTCGTTCATTTATAGCTGAGATTTCTTTTTACGGGAAATAGCTGAGATTTATTTAGGAGAGAAAATAAAACTAATGTTGCATGAGCCTAGAACGTGCAGCTTATAAGTGAAACTCTCAAACCAGTTCCTTTTTTTTTCCTTTGTGAAGCCACAGGGGGACGAACCTTGGAGAAATAAAAGGTTGTACTAAAGAAAAGGCTAATGACAGGTACGTCAAATTATCTTTCTGAACACACCCAACTTAATCTCAAAAAAAAAGAACACACCCAAGTTTTTTTTTGTTAAAGGCATTTACAAGTTTGAAAAACATAATTTTGTGTATATATCTCATCTGGACGTCTCAGAGAGGTACCTATTGGTCCGGATAACTCGGAGTGGTACCTACGGGTTTGTAAGACTCACGCTAGTAATTCATACAAAAAAAAGACTCATGCTAGTACTTATGGGGGACCGGATGATTCGGAGCGGTACTTGTGGTGCTAGAAGAGTCGTACTGACACTTGTAGATCCCTATGACTCAAATTTGTACATGTGAGGTATAACAACTCATGCTCATACTTGTTGTGGGCCCAGATGACTCGGAGTTGTACTTCTATGTTCGGGATTCATACTAGTACTTCTAGGGCTAGATGACTTGAAGTGGTACCTGCAGGGCCAAACAACTCCAGCTTATGGGCCTTGTTAACTCGAAAGTTCTATGTGTGGGTCCGGATGACTCATAGCGATACATGACGGGAAAACGACTCATACTTCTACTTATGTGTCTAGATACCAACCTTGCAGTGGTACATGTCGGACCAGAAGACTCATATTTGTACGTGTGGATCCGAATTACTCAAAGTGGACTGGAAAGGCTTAGTTGTCAGTCTGAACGACTCAGTGTGATATTTGTGGTCAAATCATACTGTACCAATGAAGATATATGTTTTTTATTTGTTTACAAGAACAATTGCTTTGTTTAGTTTAGAAATAGATACGGTTTTATACGTTGTGGATGGTGTTTCAGATGGCATTATATGTTATGGAAAAAACATCCGCACAATAAAACTGAGATTTGCACAACATTCGTCCGACAGCGTAGCAACAACACTCCATATTCATCTGTCGTCAATGTGTTACTTGGACATTGATGGAGAAATCCAGCTATTTCCCTACATAAAAGAAAATCTACAATGGCATCGCCACAACCGAATGAAAAAATTCTTTCATAAAAATAAATCTTCAATGGCATCGCTAGGATCGCCACAAGTCCACAACCTGATGAAAGAATCAAGGTTCACGTTAGTCAATCATCATCACCCAAACTTTTCTTACTTAAAACTAGGACGTGTACATCTCCATGTTGTATAGGGAACAATACAAGGGTGGATAACGAACATAGATTCAAGTGTTTTTTTGTTTCCAATAATTGCTGTTTACAAAACTCTTCTGAATTAAGCTAGGACATGTAGATCTATCATGTACAAGGAACAATGTGACACCTTTTTTTGGTTTCCAATAATCTCAATTACCCAAACTTTTGTTATAATTAAATCTAGGCCATGTAGGATGGAATAAGAACATAAATTCGAAAAAAAATGATGGACACATATCCATTAGAACTAAAAAATGATGGACAAAACATATTTTGAAACATTGCCAGAAGTTCATGTTAGAGAAAATTGTGTCACATGGTATCTTTCCGAGAACACAACATTATAATCTATTTCAGAGTAACTGGTTTGATCCAGAACAGTTTGTCAGCTGGTTTGCTTATTCATTATCATGTACTCCATCACTGCATAATTTTCTCTTCTCCATACTTGATGCCTAGTGGTGTCCATTCATATATATGTCCTGAACCAATGCAGAGAAAAGCAAAAGCAAGTACCAAAGATAATGGGAAGGGCTCACTGATCTTACGACGTATTCAGCCGACATCTGGACAGAAAAACCCAGTTTATCGACCACCCACACGTACAGTCAGCGCCTGGGTACAGTACAAATCCTCTCTCCGGCCGGCTCTACTACCCGTATGCGGGGCACGCCCTGGATAGAGCACCTGCTCGACGAGCGGAGATGGAGGAGTAGGGGACGAGCCGGGAGGCGTGCGCCTCACCAACGCCGGCTGACATGGGCGCGGATCCGCGCCACGCCGCGTGTGCCTCGCCAACTATGGCCGCTATGGCCGCTGTTGCAGATGATGTCGCCGGAGGTGGAGAAGGCGAGGCGCACCCTGCGCCGTTGGCCGCTTTTTGGGCTGGGCAGAGGCCGCCGCCGCAGGTGGATACGAGGGGACGAGCAGGAAGGCTACTAGGGTTAGGGCAATGTGTTTAGGTTACGTCGTTCATTTCCAGCCGGGAGAAAACAGAAAAGAAAAAGAAAATGCTGAAATACTCCTCACATCACAAGAAAATCATAAACAAAGCTGGGGATTACCATTTTGCCCCTCAAACGGAGGTACTCCACCTGTTTCCCGGTTAGTACTCCGGGGGACTGATGCTGGAGTACCAGATCGCGCAAACCGTTGGATTGAGGAAAATGAATGGTGTCTATTCATTTCGGGGTATAGTAAAAGAGCTCCTAAATCATGCAGGCCAAGCATTAGTTATTCCAGAGCAAGCAACGATCACAAACGCAACTTGTTGCCGGTCACAGCTCATAGCATATCAAGCAACTTAATCATGATCGACGCATCTGGATGACACGACGCCGTTTACCTCCTAAGTTAATTAGGCGTCGTGCGGTGTGATGATTCGGGTGGATCAACATCGTAGGCGAGGCGAGACAGAGCCGTGACGACGGTGCCGATGGGCGCTCTCATGGCATGATTGTCGTGGATGCACAACGAAGCAACTTCGAGGGCCTCCTGCAAGTCCAAGGACGGATATCGTCCCTGCAGCGCCGGGTCTGCCATCCGGCGGAACTGGCTCCTGTCCATCAGCGTTGTTCGGGCCTGATCCAACAACAAACATCAGTACACGACATCACTCGGATCATTCATGGCGAAACAAGAAGTAGCAAAATAGAATCCAAAACCTTGGCTAATTAACTTACCCATGTGACAAGGTGTCGATCCTCCCCGGCGTCCTGGTGTCCAAGCCGTAAACACTCGACCCCGGGAGCAGCTTCCCGGTCATCACGGTCTCGGGGGCCATAGTACCCAATGCCGTCCTTATGGCGATACCAGTACACCAGCCCTTGTCATGCTCCGCCAGTCCATATTGGGACAGCTTTGGGTGGTAGCCGTCTCCGAGCAAGATGTCCGAACTTTTGACGCATCGGTAGAGGACACCTTTGTCGTGCATATACTCCAACCCTCTGGCCACACCGGCGGCAATGTTCATCCTCGTGTTCCAGTCCAGCGGTGCTTTGCCTGGAGATGAACCTAATGGTCACAAGATGATCAGGTGGTTAACTTTTTTTTCTTAATTGATCAGGTGGTTAACTAACACAACCTCAAACGAATCATGAACGCAGTTATAAGCTTTGTAGCTAGATTGTTGGCATGCATATAAGTAGCCGGAGGTGGAGAAGGCGAGGCGCCGTGGAGGTGATCTTCCAGAGAACCCAATGGCATGTACTCGTGAACCAAGATCCGGTGATGGCCATCCGCACAAAAGCCGATAAGATTGACAATATTTGGGTGGCGCAGCCCGCTCATCGTCAGCGCGTGGGCAAGAAACTCTCTATTATCTTGCTCCCCTGATCCACTTGGATCAACAGCATGCTGCAGCTTTATAGCAACAACCTACATATGCAGATGTTGATTGATCAATCATTTTTTCCCTCACATTGATCATGTTGTCAACTCGTCATGGTACGCACGTATATGAAACTAACAAGTAAAAGGAGGAGAATTGGATCGTCACATGATTGATGCTCTTGAGGAAGCCTTTGTAAAGATCCGCCTCCCGACCAGCGATGCGGCAGTCAGAGCTGAAGTTTCTTGTCGCCGCCGCGAGCTCCTTCAAGGAGAAAGTTCGTGCCACAGCGCCAGGGACGCTGCTGGTGTGTGCATTGGCCGGGGCAGAACGTGGGACCTCCTTCTTCCTCGCGCTCAAGCAGGGGAAACAGCTTGCCATTGTTCAGCTTGACACCGGCTTAGCTTCCTTTTGCCAGATCTGTGTGTCAACCAGAACAATAGTTGTGCTGCACTTTCAATAGAAACAAGAGCAAAACTTATTATCTTCACAGCAGGTCAGTTGACATTGTACTGCGGAAACATATGTCCCTAAAAGTTCAAATAGCAATGCTATGTTTACCGGATTTTTGTTAGACCCGTCTCATGGGCGGAAGGGGTTTTAAGTTGAATTCACAGGGTGTGAAGAAATAACATGAATAGTCTTATAGACTGTCCTGTTTATACTGAAATTTTGAAGTCACATGTTGAATTGCTTCAACGTTAGCGTTGTCTCCAGTTTTGTTGCCTAGAAACTTTGATTACATGTTTCCTCGTGTTCCTTGAATGACCAGTGGCTTGGCTAAAATCTGTTATCATCCTCAAGAAATTCACAGCGGTGTAGGTCTGGCACCTTTTTGTCCTGCCACATTTTCATTTCTGAACTTGGCTCAAGTGCAAGTGCAAGACACTGAACATATTTTGTCCTGTCACATGTATATCCCTCTGTACAATGTTCTAAGGCTCGTGAAGATAAGGTGGATAGGACCTCAAATAATCAACAATAAACCCACGTATCATATGTTGTTACGGGTCATGAATCATATATGTTGATAAGTCGTAACATGCACGGATCTGCCCGATGCCTAAGAACTACTCCCTCCGTTTCAAAATAGATAACTCAACTTTGTACTAACTTTAGTGAGTCAATTGCAGAAAACTACCACATTTACGGCTAGGTTTGCGAAAAACCACCAAGTCGATAATCCGTTGCAAAAAACACCGTGATTTCACTAAACTCCTTGCAAAAAGCACTGATCGGGTGATTTGGCCCGTTTGATCATTTTCTGACAAGTGGGGCCAACTTGTAAGGAGCTTAACTGGCAAAAAATTAGCACACACACCCCTAGATATTTACAAAGAAACGCAATCAGACCCCCGGTGTGCACAACCGCGGCGCACTGGCCTTGCCATCCGGTACGCGCGGTGACGCCCTCGTCGGCGTCGGAGATGTCTATTGCGTCACGCTCCTCCTCTCCTCCCATGGACGCCTGTGTTATGGGGCGGCAGCATTCGTCGGGAAGGAAACAGAAGGGACGAAGGGTTGCAGGGGCGGGCTCCCGGCGGCAGTGCGGGCTCAGGGACGGGCTCCCTGCGGCGGCCACCATTCCTGTTGGTTCTCGTCGGAGAGACCATGCCGGTGGACCTCCAAGATCCATCCATGGCGGACGCCTCGACGCTCCACATCGCCTACCTGGCCGCCACCGTCGACGTGCTCTTCGCGGGCAGCCTCCTTCGCTTCGTAGCCGTCCGCGCCAGCGAGGCCTGCCTCACCGCCCGACGCCTCTTCGCCGAAGCCGCCGGAGCATTGGAGGCGAGCTCCAGCCCCGCGGGCTGGAAATGCGGTCCGTCGCCGCCGCAAAAGTTGCTGGCCCAGATGGGGAGGGACTGGATTGCGCACGGCGGCTCAGGACCAGGGCATGGCGGCTCAGGGCGTCCGCGCCATGGACACAGGGCGGTGGGCGGGCTTCCGGCGGCGGCGGGAGCCGGCGGGGGCGGCATGGTCGGCTGCAAGGGCGCCCGGCGGTTGCCTCCTCCCGATTGGATCGGGAGCAGGATATCGGGGGGAGGGGTTGATTGCTTGCTATTTTAAGATCCAGGGGTGTGTACGTAATATTTTTGCTAAGACACCTCCTTACAATCTGGCCCCACTTGTCAAAAAATGATCAAATGGGCCAAATCACCCGATCAGTGCTTTTTGCAAGGAGTTTAGTGAAATCACGGTGTTTTTTGCAACGGATTATCGACTTGGTGGTTTTTCGCAAACCTAGCCGTAAATGTGGTAGTTTTCTGCAATTGACTCAACTTTAGTATAAAGTTAGGTCATCTATTTTGAAACGAAGGAAGTAACACGAAGCATCAGACAGATCAAAACCGATGATCTATTTCACAAATCTCATCGAGACCCCACGTGTAAGCGCGCAGCAGTGTAGATTCTGGAAAAATTTAAACCAAAAGGAATATTGGGGTTTCTGGGGACTTACGTGCCTTGGGTCGAGAGGCGACCTACTCGAACGGAACGTGGTTGGAGCCTTGGAGGAAGCGAGATCCAAATCCTTGGAACGGCCGGCTGCGGCTGGCTGACGATCTGCTTGAAAGGTCGGATCGTGGGTGGGGGCGCGTGACCTCCCAGGAATTACATCCAGCGAATCCGGATGGGCTCGGGCGTCTGTCTCGTCATTGTCATGGTTGACAGTGGAATCGAGGTTGGGGATGACCGATGCGAGGCCGGTGCTAGCTAGGGGACGACGGAGGGGCGATTCCGTGTGGGTGTGGCGCAGGCGGTGGATGCACAGCACTCGGCAGCTGACACTCGCCGCACCAGCTAGCTGGGTAGCATAGGAGGAGGACTGTGGCTACTTCCTTCCTGGAGTAGCCCAGCATGCCGAAAACGGAAAGTGAGACTGCTTGCGACTGCGAGAAAGAAACGGAGGTGTCACGGGCGGTATGGCCGTCTCAGTCAATCAAAGAGACCAGGAGGGGTAAGGGCATATACAATGGTTGATAAAATAGTCTTATCTTAAATCTTGCATGTAATTTAGAGATGACAAAAAAAATGTCTACAATGGGTTATCTCTTAGCCTTATCTTTAATAATTAGCTATTCCTAAAAACATGGTGAGACATATTGTGCTAAGAGATCATCTCTTGTCTTCTCTTAAATAAAAGAACACAAACCTTTTCTTATGAGTTCTCTCTCCCCCACCTCATCATTTATCCTACGTGGCACTCTTAAGATGGCACCATTGTACATGCCCTAAGTGCGTGTGTGTGTAACTTTGAAACTTTTATTTGGGGGGGGGGGGGGGGGATGCAACTTTGAAACGTGTTTTTTTTTTTGAAATAGCTTCATGGACCTTGAGCACCAAATGGCATTTATGTCTTTAACGTACGTCTTAAGAGTGCTCGAGAAATAAATACCAAGACACATAACCAATGAAACACATCGTAGCGAGTCCGGAAGACGTGGTCAGCCGGTGCAACAGTTTGGTCCAAAGGCAAGCAATCTGCAAGAAGACACCCCCGTGTGGCTCTGTTGATAGGTTGTGTATCCTGTGTGGTGTCCCACCAGCTCAGGACCCACATTTCTTCTCATGTCATGTTGCCCGGTTTCTATGGAGCTTTGTCCACGAGGATCTGAGACAGTGAGACTGGATGGCAGGCTATGGACCTAGGACAGTTCCTAGAAGCCTAGGCCAACCTTATAGGTAGGAGGAGACGCCTCTTCTGGTTAGTGTTCACAAAGATAACTTGAACCCTGTAATGATATGTAACAAGATGGTGATCGGGTGTGTCTTTCTGCGGCATGCTATTAAATTCGTATTTAAATTTCTGACCTTCTTTCCACATTGACGTCCATTTTCCAGGCAATAGGATAGGGATTGGCTAGGCGTCATGATTGATCCGGCTCCCTAGAGTCATGCATCATCTTTTTTTCTTTTGCATATTTGTGTTGTTGCCCCAACAGATCTATCCTTTTCTTTTCGCCTTTCCGGCACTTAAACTTGATGCATGGGCGTGTGGTTTGCTTTATACAAAGCAGGGGTGAAACCTGTTTAGAGTAATTTAAATCAATATATTTCTAGAGGATTTTTTAGTGGCCAGAGACCCTTTTTTCTTTTAGAAAAATGCACCAGTAATTTCGCAAAAAAATGCACCAGTATATATGTGGCCTAAAATTAAGTATCATTAATTAGAGCTTGTGAGAGCACCTATAGCCGGACGTCTCAAACCCGCCTGATACGCCCGGGCGGGCCGTCCGGTTACTATCCAATCACATTTTTTCGACTCAGACAGACTCCTTAAACGGGCCTGAAATGCCGGGCTGACCGGCACCCCCTCATATCCAGTCCAAATATGAGGCGGATATGGGAATGTCCGGTCACGCCTGCCACGACGTCGGACCCGCCAGCCCAACCTCACCCTAAATTGCACCAAATCCACCACACCCTCTGTCCTCCTCCCGCCGCCCTCCAACCTTTTCCGCGCCCGGACCCTCGCCATCCCCCACCCTTGCTCCCAATCCTCACCTCCGGTCCTGATCCACCGCTGGAGATGTCTTCCAGCCCGACCCACACCGCCGCGACGGAGACGCAGTCCGCCTTGTCCGTCAACGGTGTCAATTCGTCGGTTGCGACTTGCAAGGCGGAGAATGTCACCTGCAAGTTGCGGCGACGCCGACAGCGAGAGAGGGAGGTGGCGGCGGCTGCTCAGGGAGGTTCAGACATGGTGGAGCAGCTGTCTCCTCCACCGCCCGGATCCCCGCACCCCTTCCCTCCGAGCGCTGACGCGACCCTCTTGGATGAGCATGCGAAGAAGTGGCTTGTAGACAAGAAGATGGAGATCAACGACCGTAGGAAGTACGAGGCGGCTAGGGCGGCTGTGGCCCAGATGCAAGCGGAGGAGGCTGCCAGGATGCAGGCAGAGCAGGACGAGCAGGAGCAGGCGCCCAGCCATTAATCCGAGGTCATCCGTCATGCTCGGACATTGATTTCTTTTTGCCATGTCCAGTTTATTGAACTATGATTTGCTTTGCTTTCTTTCGAAATTTGGCATTCAGACAATTTGTATCGTATGGTCGACGTGCATGGATTGCACGGATTTGAGAATCGGAATTTACGGTATGTAGATGTGCGGCACAACATTTGAGGGGTGCCCGGTCAGGGCACGCGGACGTCCGCACGAGTTTGAGGGGCCGGATTTACCCAGTCCGGCTATAGATGCTCTGAGTTTTTCTTTATAGCTTCCACAAAAACAGTTTTCGTGATAGAAATTAACTTCAACTGAGGATTTGGTTCACTTTCATCCATCCGACCAACCGTGAACCGTGTGTCCTTTGTATTCTCTCTACTTTAAGGAGCATAGCTTCCCCTCAAAAAAAAAAAACTTGCATACCAAAAAGAAGTCAAGACATGTTGCTTTAACCTTCTTGTATTGGACTATTGGCTCATCAGACACTCATCATAAACGTCGCTTTCGTGGGAGTAGATCGTGATGTAGCCATTGCATGCAGATGTGGCGTGGTGATTGATTTACGGTTTTGCTAATTTTCAGTCGGATGAAATTAATTCGTCGTCATTCGTTTTTTTGTCCGTTCGATTCCTGTGTTAAGATTCGTGCAGGTATGTTTTTTTTTTCAGCTCTCGGTCTGTTCGGTTCTTATCGGGCCCGCAAACTAGCCTGGAGACCCGTTATTTTCGCGGGTCACGTCTCCTGGTCTCAGGCGGTCTCATTTTTCTTTTCTCTTTCTTCATTTTCTCCTCCTGTAGCTGCCTTTGTCAGTTTCCTTCCCCATTTCCAGCGGGCAGCGGCGAGAGCTCGGAGGCAGAGAGCCATGGCGATTTTGGTTGGAGATCTCACTCGCCGATCTCTCAAGGCGTTCTGGTGGTGAGGCGTCCGGTTCTCCCCCGCCCCCCATCCCCTGCTTGCTTCTCCCCAACCGTACGCTGTGGTTTGATTGAACTCTCTGTCGAGAGGGAGAAGGCGAAGTCGACGGCAAGGCGATTCGGCTCGAGCCGTCCCTATCCCCCCCCCCCCCCCCCCCCCCCCCCCCCCCCAAAGCACACAGACACACCCACACATGAGGTTTGCAGATGTAGATGTAGCGGTGGCCTTGTCTATTTTGATCTATGCTTGCGAATGTCCCTGTAGTTTTCCCTGTGGCGAGTGTTGTATGATCTTCTTTTGGCATCTGCTAGGTTGGTAGGTTGATTTTCGTCGGCCTGTTTTTGATATATGTATGCAGCGGCGGAGACAGGCCCCAGGCACCGGGGCGTGAGACCATTTTCCTTCGTCAACTGTAGCGAACAGTGTAGCTAGTGTATACAGTCTACAGTGCTTGAAGACTGCCTGGGTCCTTGCCCCAGCCTGGCGCCGCCACTGTATGTATGGTTGCCTATGCTGAATCTCCTGGTTAGTTGGTGGACAGAATTTTTTTCAGTTAAGTAACAGTGGTTTGGACTGTAATTTGGAGTGTTAATTTGAGTGGATTTTCAGTTTAATTTCATTTGTAGCCCAGTGTAAATGCAATTTTAGTCATTTGTAGTCACAGTCTACATTAGTCTATCTTACACTGTAATTTTCAGTGTTTCGTTTCATTTTTTGTAACTTCTGTAATGTGTAACTTCCAGTGTACATGGTGGTACATTTTAACTGAATCTTCTGCTTCCACTGTTTTTTACATGGTAATACATTAATTGAAATTTCAGTAAATAGAGAAAGTAAATTATTGATCTAGATGTAGGTATGCAAATGCTGAATCTCCTTTTCGGTTGAGTCTCGTGACTGAATTTTTTCAGTCAAGTAATAGTGTTTTGGACTGTAATTTGCAGTGTAATTTTGAGTGGATTTTCAGTTTAATTTCATTTTTGTAGTCCAGTCTAAATGTCAATTGTAAAATGCAATTTCAGTTTAATTTTACAGTGATTTTTCTTACTGTAGGTACAGTCTATAGTCTATATTACACTGTAATTTTTAGTGTCTTCTTTCATTTTTTGTAACTTACAGTCTATATTAAACTGAATATCTGTGTACTAACAGTCTAAGTTAATGTACTTTAACTCTGTAACTTACTATTCTATGTACTGAAAGTTCCAGTCTAAATTGCAGTGTAATTACACTGTAATTCATTTGGATTTTATTCTATTTAATTACACTATATGTCACTATAATTCACACTGTAATGTCACATTGACTTCCAGTGTCAGTGCACTAACATTACAGTGCAATTACACTGCTCTTTTACACTGATAATTGCACTCCCTGTAATTTACAGTCCAATTTTCATTTGGAATATATTATATGTAATTACACTGCAATGTTAGTGCACTTACACTGTATATCCCTTTGTAATTACAGTGAATTACATTTGTAATTATAGTGTTTATTATTTTATATGTGCATTTTTTACTATGTATTTACACTGGATTGTCAGTGTACTTACACTGTAAATCCTTGTGTAATTTTAGTGGATTAATTTTGTAATCGGAGTGCTATAAATAATTTTGACCATGGTTAGTTGCAGTGTTGGTTTGTTGTGAGTGATGTAAATCATTTGGAAACAGATGAGTAGATTGATGAAGGATTGTGTGAGATATGTTGTCTTTTAGTTTACCACCATAATCCTTTTGTTGGTCTTGTCATTTTTAGTCTTTTATGGTGTTCTTTCAGCTTCGATCCTTGCTTCATAATAATCAATTTTTTGACTATGATTAGTGATACAGATGTGCAGATTGCGGAAGGCTTGTGGGCAGGAACCCCATGATATTTCTTCTGATGACAGTGTAGATTTTTCTTCTGTCCTTGTTCTGCCTTTCAGGTTGTGCTGGATCTTGCTGAAATTCTTCACTCATCTAACTCGGATAACCCAAGATTTCTGAAGAGTGGTCAGAGACGCTCGTTTTCAATGTGCTCGATTATCTTGCTCGGTCTTCATTCAACCTTTGGCCTCAATTTACTAATCTTCGTTATGTACTTTACTGTTTTTTCATTTTGTAATTCTTGTTTAGGCTTACTATAACTTTAGCCCAGTTAGCATTTTCAAATTCTGCAACTCATTAACTGCATGTTTAAAAAGATCAGTTGCAACATAGACCAATAAATTCTGAACTATTTGCTTCTAGTATTTAAAATTACCGAGTTGTCTGAATGCCACAGATAACTATTTGAGCTAGTAATTGTGGCTTCATGATTATATTGTCTTTCTCTTGCGTGAATCTTGCCTGGCCTTGTTTTTGCTTCTCTGTTGTTTCTATTCTTGTTTCTTCATTGTGCACCACTCCTTTTCAAATCTTCTGGCCTTGCTATCATCTTTGATTTCTTCTTTTTGTCCCTCTTGGCTTTTGGCCATCTCTATTCCTATATGGTTTACTTTGTGACTTTTGGGGTTGAAGCTTTAGTTAGTGCTTTTTGGTTCAAGTTTCAGTTAAAGTTAATCTATTGTCTGTTTCATTTCCAGTCTGAACTTTTCGGTCATGGATGATGCATGGCTTTTACTTGGTTGTCAACTCTTATTTACAGTATCAAAATGCATGAATTACAGTGTGCAATCAGCTGTGGTAAACAATCTTGTACGTGTGCTTACAGTCTTGTAGAATTGCTTTTACAGCTTGATTGTGCATGAATTACCGTATAGTTTACTATATAATTTTAAGTTCAGTTTACTGCTCTTGGGTCCATGCTTTGGTGAGTCTGCCATGTGAATCTTACGCGACCTACTGGTCTAGATTTGTTGTGCAACTGTTCCTATGTTCAGTTTTCAGATCATATAATTTGCTATGGCTGAACTTTTCAGTCAGTTCATGATCTTATTTTTGTAGCATCGGTAATGCATGTCGTTTTAACTGCACTGTACTTTTTTTACAGTGTTGAAATTCATGAATTACAGTGTCAAAGTATTTGTTATTTTTGGTCGAATTTCACGTGTTGTACATGGATTACTGTCTATTTTACTCTGTTTCAGTAAGTTTTCAGCCCTTGTAACTTGCTCCATCACCATGAATGCTATGCGCTTGTCATGAATGCTATGCACTTGTCATGACTTCAAGCGGGTCCAGTCCAACCCGATAAGCTTTTTCTGATGAGGCAGTTTTAAGCACGGCCTCGTTGAAACGTACATACATATAAGAGAACAAAGAGACATATAGGTGTCACAATTCTATTGGATGAAAAATTTGACTGAAAGCCAATTAGATTTCAGTCAGATGTTAAATAGACAGCCCTTTGATTTATTGGTTACGACATGTCGGCGAGGGTACCATCCCAGGAGGGTGAGCGTGCAAGATCGATCGGCCATCCGTTTCTGGCATGCATGTCCTATGGCCATCGATCCGTCCACACGCACGCACGTAATTATGCACCTGCCACACGGTCCTACAGTAAAACATAAGCACCTGCCTCACGAACCATGACACGCACATGAAGATAGTAACGTGAGCATGGTAGCGAGCTTGCCGTAGGTACATGCTCTGGACATGCGCGCGTGAACCGACCTGATTGCACGGTATCGTCCTTGCTTTCACGTGCGCTGCCACGTTGTCGAGGACTCGAGAGCATCTCCAAAAGATGATGAAAAAATACTGTTCATGTTCAAATACTACAATTTAGACCACTAGTAGAAAACAGGGTCACAGGGCAATATTCACATTAGTCCCGGTTCAGTCACGAACCGGGACTAATGTTAGCATTGGTCCTGGTTCGTGAGGCCAGGGGCCTGCCGGGCCTCGTGGGGGCATTGGTCCCGGTTCGTCTGGCCCCTTTGGTCCCGGTTGGTGGGACGAACCGGGACCAATGGGCCTCGCTCCTGGCCCACCATCATTGGTCCCGGTTGGTGGCTTGAACCGGGACCATAGGCTGCCCCTTTAGTCCCGGTTCATGCCACGAATCGGGACCAATGAGGTGCCTATATATACCCCTCGCCCGCGAGCAGAGCACTCCAGTGCTCTGTTTTTCTCTGGCCGGCGAGGGGAGGGCTTTGTGGTGCTCTAGCTCATGTCCTATGCACATGAGGTGTTCGATGAAATGCCCGAGCCACAGTAGTTAAGCTTTCTCCTCTCGAAGCTCGACCTCAAAGCTTCATTTTCCTTGAGATTTGTATGGTTTAGCGGAATGCACGCAGATGAACCGGCAATGGATGTACGGTGACAGACACACCTCCGAGTACATTAAGGGCGTGCATGATTTTCTCGAAGTGGCTGAGGCAAACAAGCAGAATGGTTTTATGTGTTGTCCATGCCCTACATGTGGGAATACGAAGTCTTACTCTGACCGGAAAATCCTTCACACCCACCTGCTTTACAAGGGTTTCATGCCACACTATAATGTTTGGACGAGGCACGGAGAAATAGGGGTTATGATGGAAGACGGCGAAGAAGAAGAGGACGATGACAACTATGTGCCCCCTGAATACGGTGATGCTGCAACCGGGGAAGCTGCTGAAGATCAAGAGGAACCAGACGATGTGCCCAATGATGCTGCAACGGGGGAAGCTGCTGAAGATCAAGAGGAACCAGTGCCCGATGATGATGATCTCCGCCGGGTCATTGTCGATGCAAGGACGCAATGCGAAAGTCAAAAGGAGAAGCTGAAGTTCGATCGCATGTTAGAGGATCACAAAAAAGGGTTGTACCCCAATTGCGAAGATGGCAACACAAAGCTCGGTACCGTACTGGAATTGCTGCAGTGGAAGGCAGAGAATGCTGTGCCTGACAAAGGATTTGAGAAGCTATTGAAAATATTGAAGAAGAAGCTTCCAAAGGATAACGAATTGCCCGACAGTACATACGCAGCAAAGAAGGTCGTATGCCCTCTAGGATTGGAGGTGCAGAAGATACATGCATGCCCTAATGACTGCATCCTCTACCACGGTGCGTACAAGGATCTGAACGCATGCCCGGTATGCGGTGCATTGCGGTATAAGATCAGACGAGATGACCCTGGTGATGTTGACGGCGAGCCCCCCAGGAAGAGGGTTCCTGCGAAGGTGATGTGGTATGCTCCTATAATACCACGGTTGAAACGTCTGTTCAGAAACGAAGAGCATGCCAAGTTGATGCGATGGCACAGTGAGGACCGTAAGAAAGACGGGAAGTTGAGAGCACCCGCTGACGGGTCGCAGTGGAGAAAAATCGAGAGAAAGTACTGGGCTGAGTTTGCAGCTGACCCAAGGAACGTATGGTTTGGTTTAAGCGCGGATGGCATTAATCCTTTCGGGGAGCAGAGCAGCAATCACAGCACCTGGCCCGTGACTCTATGTATGTATAACCTTCCTCCTTGGATGTGCATGAAGCGGAAGTTCATTATGATGCCAGTTCTCATCCAAGGCCCTAAGCAACCCGGCAACGACATTGATGTGTACCTAAGGCCATTAGTTGAAGAACTTTTACAGCTGTGGAATGGAAACGGTGTACGTACGTGGGATGAGCACAAACAGGAGGAATTTAACCTGCACGCGTTGCTGTTTGTAACCATCAACGATTGGCCCGCTCTCAGTAACCTTTCAGGACAAACAAACAAGGGATACCACGCATGCACGCACTGTTTAGATGACACTGAAAGTATATACCTGGACAAATGCAGGAAGAATGTGTACCTGGGCCATCGTCGATTTCTTCCGACCAACCATCAATGTCGAAAGAAAGGCAAGCATTTCAAAGGCGAGGCAGATCACCGGAAGAAGCCCGCCATGCGTACCGGTGATCACGTACTTGCTATGGTCAATGATTTACACATAATCTTTGGAAAGGGTCCCGGCGGACTAGCTGTTCCGAATGACGCTGAGGGACACGCACCCATGTGGAAGAAAAAATCTATATTTTGGGACCTACCCTACTGGAAAGACCTAGAGGTCCGCTCTTCAATCGACGTGATGCACGTGACGAAGAACCTTTGCGTGAACCTGCTAGGCTTCTTGGGCGTGTATGGGAAGACAAAAGATACACCTGAGGCACGGGAGGACCTGCAACGTTTGCACGAAAAAGACGGCATGCCTCCGAAGCAGTATGAAGGTCCTGCCAGCTCAAAGAAGAGAAAGAAATCTTCTTTGAATGCCTGCTCAGTATGAAGGCCCCGACTGGCTTCTCGTCGAATATAAAGGGAATAATAAATATGCCAGAGAAAAAGTTCCAGAACCTAAGGTCTCATGACTGCCACGTGATTATGACGCAACTGCTTCCGGTTGCATTGAGGGGGCTTCTACCGGAAAACGTCCGATTAGCCATTGTGAAGCTATGTGCATTCCTCAATGCAATCTCTCAGAAGGTGATCGATCCAGAAATCATACCAAGGCTAAGGAGTGATGTGGCGCAATGTCTTGTTAGTTTCGAGCTGGTGTTCCCACCATCCTTCTTCAATATCATGACGCATGTCCTAGTTCATCTAGTCGACGAGATTGTCATTCTGGGGCCCGTATTTCTACACAATATGTTCCCCTTTGAGAGGTTCATGGGAGTCCTAAAGAAATATGTCCGTAACCGCGCTAGGCCAGAAGGAAGCATCTCCATGGGCCATCAAACAGAGGATGTCATTGGGTTTTGTGTTGACTTCATTCCTGGCCTTAAGAAGATAGGTCTCCCTAAATCGCGGTATGAGGGGAGACTGACTGGAAAAGGCACGCTTGAAGGGGACTCAATAATATGCAGGGACGGATATTCTTGGTCTCAAGCACACTACACAGTTCTACAGAACTCTACCTTGGTGACCCCGTATGTCGATGAACACAAGAACAGTCTGCGCTCCAAACACCCGGAGCAGTGCGACGACTGGATTACATGTGAACACATCAAGACTTTCAGCAGTTGGTTGGAAACACGTCTCAGAGGTGACAACACTGTTTGTGATGAGCTGTACTCGTTGTCCAGGGGACCATCTTTGACTGTATTGACTTACAAAGGATACGAGATAAATGGGAATACATTTTACACGATCGCCCAAGATCAAAAGAGCACCAACCAAAACAGCGGTGTCCGCTTTGATGCAGCAACCGAGAGGGGAAAGGACACATATTATGGTTACATAGTGGACATATGGGAACTTGACTACGGACATGATTTCAAGATCCCTTTGTTTAAGTGCAAATGGGTCAATCTGTCAGGAGGCGGGGTACAGGTAGACCCACAGTACGGAATGACAACAGTGGATCTGAACAATCTTGGGTACACTGACGAACCGTTCGTCCTAGCCAATGATGTGGCACAGGTTATCTATGTGAAGGACATGTCTACCAGACCGAGAAAAAGAAAAGATAAGGAAGTGAATACATCATACGATGAGCCAAAGCGCCACATAGTTCTTTCAAGAAAAAGGGACATCGTGGGAGTGGAGGGCAAGACAGACATGTCTGAAGATTATGAAAAGTTTCATGAAATTCCTCCCTTCAAAGTCAAGGCTGACCCAAGCATCCTGATAAACGATGAAGATTATCCATGGTTACAGCGCAATAAGCAAAGGACACAAGCGAAGAAAAAATGAAGACTTTCTCTCCACAACTATTATGATGATACCATGCCAACTTTCAACCTTTTTGTAGTTCATTTGAAATGCCTGTTGTAACAGACGAGTTTCCGTATGAAACCCTGATATCTCGAAACAGATTGTCCATTTTGTACACGAAGTGCATCCAGTTTTTGCCGTAACCCTCTCAACTTTTTAGCACATGCTATGTGGGTGAAGTGATGACACCAGTGCTTTTCAATTTCACGGTCATATAGCTCAAAAAAACAGTAAATGCATGAAAAATAACAAATGAAGTCAGAAAGGGTTAAAAATTGATGATGTGGCTTTGAATGGTGCATTTTGAACACACAAAAAGTCTGGAGTTCAAATAAGTTCAAAAAAATGAAATCACTTTGTAACTGATGAGTTTTCGTCCGAAATCCTGATACTTCGAAAGAGATTGTCCATTTTGTACACGAAGTGCATCCAGTTTTTGCCATAACTCTCTCAACTTTTTAGCACATGCTATGTGGGTGAAATGATGATACCATGCCAACTTTCAACCTTTTCAGAGTTCATTTGTAGTGCTTTTCAATTTAAGGGTCATTTATAGCTCATGAACTAATAGCAAAAAGAATGAACTAAAAATAATCAATTAAAATATGCTGTTATGATCAACTAAAACAAAACTATAATATTCTTCAATAGCCAAAAGAATAAACTAAAAAGCTTTTATAAAACTCCAATAGCAAAAGGAATCAACAAAAAAACTTTTATAAACCTCTAGTATTATTGAAACTAAAATTATATAAAATTTATGCAACTAAAATTATCAAATCATTTTCTGTTCAAAACATTAAAAGCAAAAAGAATTTTCATAAAGAATGTTTTTGTTAGAAACTTTAATAGCAAAAAGCATTATCATAAAGATTTTTTTGTTAGAAACTAAAATAACAAAATCTGTTTTTGAATAGAATCATAAAACATAGTAATATTGAATAGCAGGAAAAAGAATCACTCCAAAATCTATTTTTATAGTAAAGTTAATCACAAACTAGTGATTCACACAAATTTCAAAGAATTCAAATTTAAACTATTCAATTTTGAAAACTAATGGCACTAACAGAAAGTTTATAATTTTTGTGACCTAAAAGCAAAAAGAATTAAAAAATAAACTTTAATAAAATAAATAAAAATAGCAACAGTAAGTATTTTGTTGTAAGTAGAAACAAAATAAAATAAATAAAGCAACAAAGAAAAAAAACTGCCATCTACTGGGCCACCACGGCCTGAATACGACTAGAAACCCAACCATGGGCCAGGATTCAGGCCCGCAGGTGGCCCAGTAGGCCCACAGGCACACAGTGTACGGTTAGGCCCGAAAGCCTGCAATTGAGAGGAGCTCGAGAGGGTGGGCGCAGCAGCACTTATAAACCACTCTCGAGCTCTCTCAACTAGCGAGGTGGGACTAAACTTTGGCCGCGACGCGGGCAGCACATGTCCTTTGGTCCCGGTTGGTGCCACCAATCGGGACCAAAGGCCGCCGCTTCCCGCCCTTTGGGCTGCTGAAAAGAGGCCTTTGGTCCCGGTTGGTGGCACCAACCGGGACTAAAGGGGGCATTAATCCCGGTTGGTGGCACCAACCAGGATCAATGCTCTGTGTATATAAGCTGGACTTGTGAAATTTTTCACTTCTCATCTCGCAGTTGCCGCCCGACGACGCCGTGCTCATCGACGCCGCCAGACTGCCCGTGCTCGCCGTCGCCGCCCCGCGGTCGCCGTCGCCGCCCCCACCTCGTCGTCGTCGCCCTGCGCCCCGACGTCGACACCCTGCTCCTCCTCGCCGGCCCTGCCTCCTCGTCGCCGTCGCCGCGCCCCGACGCCGACGCCCTGCTCCTCGTCGTCGGCCCTGCCTCCTCGTCACCGTCGCCGCGCCCTGCACCGACGCCATCGCCGCGTCCGAGCCCGCTGTGAGCGCCGCCCCGATCCCCTCCTCCTCCTCCCTGTACTGGTCGCAGTCGCCGCTGCGCACTGCCGCCGCGCCCCCTGCCCTACGCTGCCGCCGCGCGCCGCCCCTGCCCTGCGCGGCCGCCGCGGCGCCGCCCCTTCCCTGCGCCGCCGCCCCTGCCCTGCAAATGTTTTATTTTTTGTCATATATAGGTATTTTTTGTCAATTTATATGTATATGTGTATAAATGTGTGTATATGTATATGTATTTTTTGTCATATATATGTATTTTTTGTCATATATATGTATTTTTTGATATATATATATGAGAAACGATGTTCATAGAATATTTACCAAGTATATATGTATTTTTGTTCATAGCATTTTTTCCATTTATATATGTATGTGGCTATAGATGGATATATATGAGAAATGATGATCCATGGAAAAATTTTATATATGCAAAAGTTACATTTTTAGAAAAGTTTTATATATCTAGCTAGGAAAGGAAGAAGAAGAAAAAGAAGGAGAGGAAAAACGAAAATAAGAAGAGGAAGAAAGGAGAAGAAGAGGAGAGAAAGAAGAGGAGAAATAAATACGAAGAAGAAAAAAGAAAAAAAAGAAGAGGAGAAGAAGAAAGGAATAGAGAAGAAGAAGAGAAAATAGTATTTTCTCTCCTTCTCCTCTATTCCTTTCTTCTTCTCCTCTTTTTCTTCTTCTTTTTTTCTTCAATCTTCTCCTCTATTAATATCTTCTTCTCCTCTTTTTCTCCTCTATTAATATACCCCGTGTCCCGATAACTTCAACACGAGGGGGGGGGGTTCGACCTACCCCCTCCCCGATAACATTATTTTCCCATGTATGTATGTCGTCGTTGTCGATATAACCCCCTCCCGGATAACTTCGACTGTGATAACTTATACCACGGGAGCACCCCCGGTCCTCTCGCTCGACCAAAACTCTCGAGGACACCCAAACCCTAGAAAAAAACGATGTCGGTCTCCTACCCCCTCCCGCCGCGCCCCTACCCTTGAAGCGTTGCCGAGGCCACCCCAAACCCGGAATAAGCTAGGTCTACGTTTGCACTAATATATCCACCTGCTGTCATGTTGTGTAATAATTGCCATGTTGTAATATTTGCAGAAACAATGGAGCACGGACGAGACGAGCAAGCAGAAGAGGTGTTGGGGGACATAATCTTAGCCGGAGGTGATATCTTGTCGTATCTTAACGACAATGATGGTCTGGAAGAACAGGGTGAAGAAGCAGGCTACGGTGATCGAAGAGTGGAGGAGGAAAGACATGATTATGATGGCTCCGGTGACCCAATGCTGGTGCAAGAAGGAGCCCGTGGTGACGGCTCCGGTGACCGAACAGAGTCCGGCCAGGTAAATATATTAGTTAAGCCTGTGCTGACTAGCTAATTGATGCATTCATTGTTTTGGTATGTACACATATTAATTAACTCTCGTCTTTCTTCTTTTTTCTAGCCCTCCGGATCGAGCACAACTTCGGTAAAGAGACGAGGCCCGAAGAGAAAGTTGCGCTCGGATGAAAGGTTTGAGATCACAGCAATCGCGCGCGACGGCCAACCGATTGAACCCATCCGGACAAAGGAAGCATTTGCTGCTCAGTGCGGGGTTCTTGTTAGGGACAAGATCCCGATCAGCATCCACCAATGGTATAAGCCTAAGAAGGAAGACCCTGAGGTGTCTTATGTCAATGATATGCAGAAAGATGATCTTTGGACTGAGCTGAAGGCAAATTTCACCCTACCGCCAGAGGAGGATCCGGAGAAGCCAGTTAAAGAGCAATTAATCAAGTATCATGCTCTTAAGAAGATGGCAGACCTATTCAGGAGGTGGAAGAATGAGCTGAAAACGTTTGTCGACAAAGAAGAGACACCAGAATTCATCGGCCGGTATGAGAAGATCAGAGATCACTGGCCCGCATTTGTGGCCCACAAGACATCGGAAAAGAGTAAGAAGATGTCAGCGACAAACAAGAACAATGCTGCGAAGAAGAAGCTTCACCATCGCACGGGGTCAGGTGGCTACCTCAAAGCCCGCCCTAAGTGGGCCAAGGCTGAGAATGATCTGCTTGAAAAAGGGATCGAACCACAAACAATGAACTGGCCAGACCGTTGCCGGACTTGGTTCTTCGGGGCTGGCGGAAAATTGGACCCTGTATCAGGGAGGTGCGTTTGGACGAACGAGCTTTTGAGAATACCAGTCAAGAAGATTCAGCAATATATCGATGCAGCGCAGGAAGGGACGTTCGTTCGAGACAGAGAGAACGACGAGCTCACAATGGCCCTCGGGAATCCTGAGCACCCTGGACAGACACGAGGCACGCCAGGCTCCGTTCCGTGGAAGGCTGGTTTTACGGACGCGGGCGGTTACAAAAGCCAGGAGAGGAGGAAAAAAATGGAGCAAACCCAAATTCAGAAGCTGCACGAAAGGGTTCAAGCGCTAGAGGAACGAGACGGCAATCGACCTGCCTAAACTACCCTCGAAGCTACCCCGCCATCTCAGCGGAGAAGCAGCGTGGCTTCCACCGAGCTGCTTCAGCCGGAGCATGTCTTGACGGCTCCTGCTAGCTACCCCGTGGATGCTATCACGGAGTCTCAACATTGCCACCTTATGGCGCAATGGCAGAACTTCAAAGTCAAGGCGGCTGCTGGCTCTGTTTTACCTCCTGAACCCGGCGCAACCTACCACTGCCGGCCGATTCCAGAAGGATATGCTAGGGTGATGGTGGATGAAATAACGGAGGGATTTGAGAACCTCCAGCTTGACCACCCTACCGGTGAAGGGGAGACTCGGCTAGGTTTAGCTCTGAAGACTCCATGCCTATGGCGGAAGGAGCTCATTAACCTTCCGAACTGGACGCCTCCGGCGAGTAAGGGCACTCCGCCGCCTCCTCCTCCGACGAGTGATCAGGGCACTCAGCCTCCTTCTCCGGCGCGTGGCGGCACTCCGCCTCCTCCTCCGGCGAGTGATCAGGGCACTCAGCCTCCTTCTTCGGCGCGTGGTGGCACTCCGCCTCCTTCTCCGCCTGCGCCGACGTGCCAGAGCAGCCAGCCTCCTCCTTCTCCGCCTCGTCAGCAAGGGCGGAAGAGACCCGCCGCCGCTCCGGCTGCTCCGGCGCATCGTAGTCCTTCTCCTCCGCCTCGTAAGCAAGGAAAGAAGACAGCCGCAGCCGCTCCGTCTGCTCTGCCGGCGTCTAGCAGTACAGCTGCCAGAGGCGGGAGGCAATACAGATTCGGTCCTTCTCTGAAGACTCCTGAGAAGTTACCATACGAGAGGACCGAGGAGGAAACCACGAAGATCGTGCGAGCCGAAGTGACGAACTTCTTTGAAGGGGTGAAAGCAAAGAAACATCCACCTCCGCAGGAGAAGGTAGATCCGGTGAAAGCAAAGCGCACTCTGGCTGCCCTGACAAAACCACCAAAGTCTTCGCCGAGAGGCAACTATGAGCGCATTCTTGCAAAGACATATGCCGAAGCGGAGCGGTCGGGAAGTACTGTCAGTGATCAAAGGTTAAAAGAACGACGAGCTGGGAAAAAAATTGCCCAGCTCGGCGAACAAGCGAACCAATCGTGCCCCCCGCTCAAGGAGTCTAGCGACATCGTCGCTAATGATCCGAGGATGGTGCCTGGTTATAGCAATCTTGGAGATTACCTGCCCGACGATGTACATTATGAAATCATGGAGGTGGACGAACACAAATACCATTAGGGAAGCCTCTCGTCAAAGATGAAAGATCTCTAACAATGATGATGCGAAGATTACATGATTGGTACATGAAAACCTGTAGAGAGTCTGATGGGATGAATACTTTGACGCTAAGAGTTAAACCGGAGCATGACCTCGTTGGAATTGAACTGCTGAATGTTCCATTTGAGGAGTTCTTCCAGTTTTTCAATCAAAAGGCCCTCGATAAATCAATGATCACTTGCTACTGTCTGTAAGTAGTACTACTTCTGTCATTAAGTCTCTCTATATAGGTCAGCTCTTTCATTGCATGTATTTATAATTATCCTCACTATATTATGCAGATTGAAGATCGCCGAATTGAAGAAAAGACAAATCCGTGATATTGGGTTCATTAACACAAATCTCATAGATGCAACTCAGGTTAAATATCATGCCGAAGATACCGAGGCCAACTTGCTACGATCGTTGGTAATAAATGAAAACAAAGATATAATACTCTTTCCTTACAACTTCAAGTGAGTGTTACTGTCTTGTGCATATTCGGTTTCCCTTATTAGTCCAGGTTATGGTAATGTAATTGATGACTTATGCATGCATGCGCAGCTTCCACTATATTTTCCTAGAGATTAAGCTTGAGCAGGGAGTAGTAACCGTCTTAGACTCGAGACAAGATCCCCACGACTATGTGGACATGACTCAAATACTCGAGAAGTAAGTTAAATCGATCATTATCCACCATATCAGCAACTTTGTTCATTTCCTGATATCAAGTAATTGTTTTCTTTGTCTGGCAGGGTTTGGAGAAAATTCACCAACAAAGCTCCGGGACTGCCGAAGAAGCTGCAATTTAGACACCCGAAAGTAAGTACTATAGTAGCATGTTCCGCGCATCTCCTAGTGATTCAAGCGCTAGTTTCATCAATACCATTTAGCATGCTTGCTTATCAGTTTGATTGACCTCTATTTCTTGTAAAGTGGTTGTGGCAGGAACAAGGGAATGATTTCTGTGGATACTACGTTTGCGAGTCCATCCGCCACACGACCTGTGAGCGGATCTACTCTGACGAACAATATGAAGTGCATAAGCAATAATATTCACAATTTTATTTTATTACCATCATTTGTGTCGAGTTTCATTTATTCATATATATATGTATTGACCCCCTTCTTCAAATTAGATATTTCGGATGCGGGATGAACTCCTAGCACCAGATCGTATACGAGCAATTCAAGAGGAATTGCCGGCATTCTTCCTTGACCACGTGATCGCTGAAAACGGAGAATACTATGTGGACCCTGTGTTCTTACAATTTAATTAGGAGATTATATTGTAAGAGATAATTATTGTATATATGTAGCCGGTAGTGTCAGATAGATATACGAGAACTTGTTGTTCGACCAATCTCTCGGAGAAGGAGAGGTGGTCGATATCACTTCTCTCTGTATGCATATGTTCATGACGATCTTCTGTTTCTTCATTTGCTTACTAGCTAGCGTGTCTAGTCCTCTCCATACGTATATAGTACGTAGCGTCGACCAAGCACGGAGATAAGAGAGGACACTTCTCTCTATTAATTAGCTAGCTAACACAATATATAAAACACCTAAATTAACCCCCAAAACCCCCAACCCCCCCCCCTTCAAAAAAAAAAAACAAAAACCCCAGCCCCTGAAATGCTGACGCGTGGATGTCTATTGGTCCCGGTTGGTGTCACCAACCGGGACCAAAGGCCCCCCGGCCTGGGCTGGCCGCAGCGGCCACGTGGAGGACCTTCTGTCCCGGTTCGTGTAAGAACCGGGACTAAAGGGTTAGAGCATTAGTAACGACATTTTAGTCCCGGTTCGAAAACCGGGACAAAAGGCCCTTATCAACCGGGATAATAGGCCCTTTTTCTACCAGTGGACCCAATTCGCCATGGAAGGCCACTCCAATATGATCGCTGGTGCCGTCGGACTCACCGCTGCTCCCGTCGGACCCGCAATGGTCCCTATCGTGATTCCCGTCAGAACAATAAGAAGAAGGTTGCTCCCCCGCCAACCTTTCCACAACTATGTATTCATGTATGCACTTTTGTTTGTGGTTGTGATGCACAATTCTTGCAGCTTGATATGCTGAACTTGATTTGAATAGTTGATTTGACCTTGAATTTGATATGTTGTTTCATTATTTGTGTTGTGATCTCACAAAGTCTATCACGACATGTTTTGTTTCAACATCTATATGCAACTTTGGAGTACAAGAGAAGAAGGAAATAAATTAGGCATCACTTTTTCATCACCTGTTGGAGCAACAGCAGTCGTGCTGCCCAAAAATCTTCTCTTTCCCACCCTGAAAATAATTTTAGGTCACCAACTTATTCATGATGGTGCTCTTAGGTTCGGTCCACCACCACCACGCTTTCGTTCAGTCTTGTGGAGCACTCCACCTCGAGAGGTCCTCCACAGCGCTTTGATCGTTGATTGGCATTTCGACGCTCGCACGAAAAGTAGTGCAGCGAGGACCAAATTAGCACTAGCCTTGCTTGCCAGACTTGCTCACTCACTCACTGTACAGAGAAAAACCAGGCACTGCTAGTTTAGAAAAAAAAAGGTCCTTCGGTTTTTATTAGAAAATTCATAATTTGAAAAAAAAATTATGAATTTAAAATGTTCTCGGACTTAGGAAAGTGCAAAAATTCCGAAAAAATTACAAGATTGAAAAAATTTTTGGATTATTTTAAATCACAAATTTGGATAAATGTTTATGATTTTTTTAATGTTTGAACATTTAAATATTTTCAGGAACTTAAAAATGTTCATGAATTTGAAAATTTGTTCATGGATTTTCATTATGTATTATTTTAAATTAAAATAAAAAAATAAAAAAAAAGGTAAAATAAATAAAGTGACAAAACAAAACACAAATTATTGAAAACATTATAGAAGGTTCCCAAAACCGGTGGAGAAGAGATAACATGGGCCGTCAGCCACTTAGAACCTAGCGGAGGAAAAGGTAGAGGGCGCCCTATACTAATAGGCATGTCTTTGACGCGTTAAGCGCCAAATAAGATTCCACCTCTACCTCTGCCTCTCATGAGTCTCATCTATGTTACAACTGCATCTTAGTGTTGGAGTGCTCCACAAAAAAAATATGTACAATATACATAGGGTGGCCTTTTGGCTCTAGGGTGCATATGCTCTTGGATGAACAGTAAATTCAAATTAATAGTAAATAAAATTTTAAAAAACTACTTCTTTGTGTAGTTGTTCTTGTTAGTATAACAAGCGTGCTTGACAATTTTCATGCGAAAAGGGATAATAGTGCTTCATCTGTGGAAAACCAAAAGTGTACCATTTGGAGGTAACATTTGATGTTTGACTTTTTTTTGAACAGGTCAAAATGCTTAAACTTAATTTACCCAAAAAATAATTTTTTTAATATGCTCTTTCTTACCTTCCCTTTTCACATGAGAGATAAGAGTATAAAATAGATCTGAGCCATTGATTGCATCAAGTAGTGGGTTTGATTCACTCTTACCTTCCTACCTCCCATGTGAAAAGAGGAGTAGGAGGGAGCGTGTTAAAATTGCACAACAAACAATGATCCCATCTATTTTGTTTTTCAACTTTTTTTGACATTTGCAAAAACACTTTTTGGTGTGAAGGATGCTCCCAGGAGTCGAGTTGGATTAGTAAGCTGCAATTTTCATCTATTCCTAGTCAGCCTTGTGGAGCTTTCGGTCGACTACTATTTGTATGTAGTTGCCAAGGATTTTTTTTTAGAATGCACGGGTATAAATATGTACAATAATATATGCCTAATAAGCTGCAGTTTTCATCTAATTAGGGCCTGTTCTGATCTCCTCCCGCTCCTAGCTTCCCAAAATTCTGGAGCGAAACCGAGCCGAACGATTTAGCCCCGAGAAGCTGGCTTCGGGAAGTTGTGATCGATCGCAGTGTTAAAATCTGGAGCGAGGTCGGCTCAACTCCACAAAAACGAAAAGATGGAGTTGGATGATATTACGGCAGAACTGCCACCGCTACGCTCGTAAGGAAAACGAATTGGTACGTAAAGAGAACTGTTCGCTCTCCTCTCTCCCTCGAACTGGGTTGTTTCAGCTGGCCCAAATGCCTCCGAACAGGCCAGATTTTGGTTAACTGGGCTGCCAGCCAATGGAGCCGAACGTATCGTGATTGCCAGGCAGAGCAGAAGCTAGCGTGAGAAGCTGGTATTTGAGAAGTTTTGTGAAGTTGGAGGAGATCAGGACTGGCCCTTACTCTTTGAGCATATTATCCCATTCCAATCTACCACTACTCCCTCTCTGGTTGGGTTTATAACTCGGGCACAGATTTCTAGGTCTTCAGTTTAACTAAGAAAACATATGTAATATCTCATAAAAAGTACGTGTTTGAAAACTTTATTCGATGAGAAATCTGTTGTTTTTGTGTCATAGTAATATAGTATAATACATGTTTCACAAGTTAATTTGCATGCCTAAGCCAAAAAGGCTCAGATAATCACCACCTGAAACAAAATATTACTACTATGCTGGTGCGTGCATACTAACCCTTGCCGACCTTGCTACTCCAAGAAACAACGTATGTATACAAGCTGCTGCAAATCCAAAGCGGTTTTGGGCTGGACAGGAGGTCTGAATGGTACTACTGCAAACTAGCAAATGCACTGCACTGCAAACCACCCTAGCTACCTGCAGTGAACTGGATTAAGATGTAATGTTCAAAACCGTCCATTTGGCCCTTGAGAGTCGAGTAGAGACTACATCGATCAGCAGCTAGTATATTTTTTTAGTTTCATATGCATATACAAAATGCAAGTCCTTGGCCTCATGGGGGGCATCTAAGGTGCACGAGCAGTTAATTAACTGGGTCACCCCGGAGACCACACCCAAGTGGCGATGCTTAGTTTAGCCACCAATCTGGTCAGGAAACTTAATTAATAATTTGCTTATTGCATACACCTTTCACCTTTGGGTTGGGAGCGACCAGGTCCAAGTAGAGTGGATGTGACCTAAGCCACATTTTCAAGGATGATGTCATCACTAAGCAAGTAACACCCCGATTTCCAATTGCTTGATTAACAAGGGTAAACTATCAAGAATGTTTGGACATGAGGAGGATGCATGACAAGTACACCACCACAATGCACAAACCCAAATTGCATATTTTTTATTGTGCCTATAGTTGTATGCTCAATTATTCAAGCCAATACGATAGTTAAATACTTAATAATTAGCTTGCTCGTAGCCCCTATATTATTTCTCAAAAAAAAAAGTACCAAATAGCTAGCTTCATCATCTGGCCCAATTACACGGAACTAAGAGCATCGCCGGTCCCCCAAATCCTTCTTAAACTTTTCGTAGACGCGCCCGGTCCGTGAAGAGAAGGAAAAAAATGACCCGACCGGACCCCTCATATCATCCCTATATGTCCGGCTTGTCCACGAACCCTCGTAATGAGACAAAATATAGGGAGGATATGAGGGCTCGCGGACACGCCCAGTCAATCCCCGCGGCTCACCCCTGACCATCTTTTCTCTTTCTTTTTTCTCTCTCTTCATCACCATCAATCATATGCAAATGACCGGACATATAAGAGAAAAAATGAGGAGCACGATGTATAGAGGGACAAATACGGGCTCAAAACAGACACGCTTGGACATTGACCGGGCTCGTCCATGGAAGTACAGGGCCCGAATTTGCTAAGTCCGGTTGTAGATGCTCTAAGGCTACGTACTACCCAATAATATTAATTACTCCTATGGTAAGTTGTACTGCTACCTGCTCTTAGACTTGTACGACCATCTGGCCAGTTCTCTTCTCCAGCTTGCATTCCATGTCTAATTAACACCAATCAATTATAACACTAATTCTGTAGTTGATTTCTCTTTAATTTGTGTATACTCCATCTAATTTTGCTGGTCTCTATACCTATATATAGCTCAAATAGCTGGCATGTCTCTTTATTTTCCAGGTAATGTCTATGCCGACTTGTTCCAAGTGAGACAAAGTTAATTGGCAGTTGACCTTGTCGTTCATCATCCATCGATCCTCTCTTGTCTCTAGAGCTTATCATGGCATGTATATACTTGTATAGTGCCACTGAGCTTGTACCTGCAAGTGGCACTGATTATCTAGTACCCACTATCTATCTATGCACATCTGTCACATCCATGACTTCTCATCACATGATTTGTTTAAGGTAACCATCTGGTTTAAACCACTGAACTTGACCAGGACTTTTTCTTGCAAGCACAATCTTCGCAAATTACCGCGTTAAGAAGATTTACACCGAGCAAACAAACGTAACCTACAAAACTTGCTAAACTTACGTAGATTGTTTAAGGTGTATATCCAGTAGATGTGGCATTACTGAGTGATCTACCGTGCGTACGTGTTGACTTTCCGAGTCCATTGTCGTTTGTACGGCAATTAGTACATACTCCTATATAAGTATGCTGTACGCTGACGCCGATTAGCTTTAGATTGAACCGATCGCAACTAGTGATTGTCATTGCTTCATGGTTTCACATGCACCTGCTTGGCTGCTTCCTAGTGCGCAATTAGCATGAAATAACGCGTGACACGTCAGACATGCATGCCACCAGCTAGCCAACCGAACCGAAATGTCTATTGGATCAAAGAGAGTTTGTAGACCGTACGTCCTCATGATCACTAGAAATCAACGGCTGAGATTAGCCACCAAGCGAGAGGAGTGCCGTGCATGGGAAAAGTCTAGGCGTTGACGACTTGGCGCGCAAACCACAAAGATCCCATATTCCCATCTATATATACACACACATGTGAAGGCGTGCTTCTGATTGGGATTAACCAACAGATAGATCGACAAGTTGAGCTGAGGAATAAGATAGATCAATGGCGTTGACGGCCGCGCTGGGGAGACGGGGAGCGGAGCAAGATCGGGACGGCGGCGGCAGCAATGGTGGCAATGACAATGGCGGCGGCGAGGCGAGGATGATCATGCGGGAGCACATGTTCGACAAGGTGGTGACGCCGAGCGACGTGGGGAAGCTGAACCGGCTGGTGGTGCCCAAGCACTTCGCGGAGCGGCACCTCCTCCCGCGGGTCCCCGGCGGCGCGGCGGGGGCGGCCTGCCCCGGAGCCGTGCTGCGGTTCGAGGACGGCCGGGGCGGCGGGAAGGCGTGGGCGTTCCGCTTCTCCTACTGGAGCAGCAGCCAGAGCTACGTCATCACGAAAGGGTGGAGCGCCTTCGTCCGCGACCGCCGTCTCGCCGCCGGCGACACCGTCTCCTTCTGCCGAGCCGGTGCGCGCCTCTTCATCGACTGCCGGAGGCGTGGCGCCGGGGTCGTCTCGGCGCCGACGACAAGGCTCCTCGTGCCAGTGGCGCTTCCGCAGCAGGCGACGTCGGACGAAGACAGGGCACCGCGCGGGCGGCGCCTCCGGCTGTTCGGCGTGGACCTCGAGCTCGCCGGTGCAGAGCGATAGCAGATTAATTACGCACATTACTGTTAGATCATCGAAGAAAGAAGATATGAAATTGAATTCCTGTAGTGTTCGTCAATGACAGTCTCAAGTTACTAGTAGTCTAGTAGTACGATGCTACGATTGATTGAGTAGTTAAATGACAATCTCAAGTTCCATCGACGATGCTGTCGCGATGCGGTCGTCGGCGTCTCCGCGCCGCAGCTCCTGCTCGCCGTTGTCTCCCTTGGCGGCGGCGGCGAGCTCCTTGGTCTTGCCCCAGAGGAACGCGTAGAGGCCGACGACGACGAGCGCCGCCCCGAGCACGCCATCGAGGCAGAAGTCGGTGACGAGCACGACAGCGTCGACGGCTGTGGTGGCCACAAACGACAGGGAGTTGAACACGGGCGGGTACACAGGTCCGCGGCCGCGCCACGGCCTACGGCATGAGCACGAACGTGGCGCCCGTGTTGAACACCCCAGAGCAGACCACAGTGACCAGGCGCAGGTCCCACTGCAGCCTCCACTCCGCCGCCCAGCCATGTCTGTTGGGCGGGCACCAGGGCGAATGGCACGGTGGCGGCCCCGGCGGACTGCAAGCTCCCCGCGCGGCGCAGGTGAGCGCGGTGGCCCAGTACGGGGACAGGAACACCTCGGCGACGTCCACCGCTGCGCCGAGGAGCTTCATCCTGACGGGCCAGTGGGAGGGGGAGAGGCGCTCCGCCAGCAGCGCGACGGCGACGAGGAAGGTGGCCAAGTGGCAGATCTCACACGACTCACATTTCGTGAGATACATGCGAGCTATGGAAGTAGCGATGGCCCACCCAGATGTATTGCACATTTCATTTTTTACGTATTTCAGAGTTAAATCACTAGGCGGACACAGGTTCTAGTATCATAGTAAAAAAAAAACACATGCATGGTACATACCTTTCTCTCTTTTCTGACTTAAGCACAAACTCTCTCTCTCTCTTAAATACTCCCTCCGTTCCGAAATATAAGTCTTTTTAAACATTTTAAATGACTATAACATACAGATGTATGTAGACATATTTTAGAGGGTAGATTTACTCATTTTGCTCCGTATGTAGTCATCTATTGAAATCTCTACAAAGACTTATATTTTGAAACGGAGTGAGTACATCACTTCAAAAAATTCATAATTTATACTTTTTAAACAAAAATTTCGTTTCTAATTTTTTTAATATATATTTGAATTCCTGACATCAAGACCTTTAGAACAAGATCAAACCTAGATACACTTTTGCCGGAAAAAAAACCTAGATTCACTTGAAACATGTTTAATTTTTGACGTTTCACATTCCATATGTGAAACAAACATATTTCACTAGAAAAATGTGAAAACCTATTTTCACTAGAAAAATATGAAACCGACATATTCCACTGGAAACCTATTTACCCCAAATATGAAACTGAAATGTCAATTTCTAAAAATGATTATTTGATAATGTGTAACAGTTTATTTCAAATGAGTGAGATATGTTATTTCAAAAATATGGAATTTAAATAGATGTGTTTTTTGTGAAACAAACCAATAAAAAATGAAATTTAGGTTGTGAAAATAAATTTGACTTTTACATTTGTGCCCCTAACTCGAACTCACTACTCAGATTTACCCCTAATTTCGAAGCATGCTCAAATTTGTCCCTCTGCCGTTAGGTGGCCTCACAAAAATACCCTTTCGTTCTGTTTCCGTCCAGTCCAAGACCTTTGACCGTCTACCGGACGTTTCTTGGACATTTTGCCCCTGCCTACATGTGTCACTTACATATGGGACCCACACGAAAATATATAAAAATAAAACCTCTTTCTCTTACCCCTCCTATGTATCTCTTACATGTGGGCCCAAAGAAAGAAATTGAAAAACTCTCTCTATCTAACTTATACACGGGGCCTAACAAAAAATAAACAAAAGAAAAGATATATCTCTCTCCCCCGACCTCACTGTCTCTCTCGTCTCCGGCGACCCGGTCCTCGCGCCACCGCTGCTGCTAGCTTGCCGAGCTCGTCCGCCAGCTCCCCGCGCTCCGCCGACCTCTCTCTCTCTCTCTCTCCAGGGAAATGCACTGGTACAACGAGCTGCTATACAAACGGTTTTTCACTACTGCAGGATGCTGCTAACGCGACAATACAATCAGAGACCCTTCGAGAAAATGTGTGCGATGCAATAATCGCAAACGGTGGTGTATGAAAACCGTCAAAAATGTATAAAACGTTTGCGATGACGGATGCATCAAACACGGTTCAGATTTTAGTTGCGTGTGCGATGAGGAGGAACAAAAGAAATGGGCAGCCAGATGAAGGCGTGTGTGATACACAACATACGGTTCACTCGGATGAACTGTTTGTTATTAGGCAACACAAAAAAACAGGCAACCAGATGAAGGTGTGTGCGATATACAACATATGGTTCACTCGGATGAACTGCTTGTGATTAGGCAACACAAAAGAAATGGTCAGCCAGATCAAGGTGTGTGCAATATACGCATGCGGTTCACTCGGCCCTTGTCGTCGGTGTGTGACCTCTGTGGCAACCGTTCGCTCCCCAGGCGCCTCTTCGTGTACCATGGCAACCGTCCACCGCCTCTTCGCCTTTCCCTCTCGATTTGGAACTGCTGTCGCACGCTCTTCCTCCCTCCATTTGCCTTCACCCTTCCTTCTGCCATTGTTCGATCATCTTCTCCATGGAGGGAACAGGCCGGAAACGACCCCGTTATTCTTGCCCCGATATGAAAGATGACGTGGTGGAGGAACTCATTGATCTGTGCGACGTCATCACCTCGGCTAGCATGGCAGGTTCGTTCAAGACCATTCTCGACTCAACTAATAACATCATTACAAGGAACCCAAGGGTCCAGGAGCGGTTTGATCTCCCCTATCTTCTTCGCCGTGGCCCTGCTGACTGGCGCGGGATGAGGGAAGCCTCGCCTTGTGCAAGTTGATGCTGCTTGATAATGATACATATGATGTTAAGATGCCATCGCTTGAGGGCAAGGCTTGGGCAGGCGCAAATGGAGATTGGGTTGTTTATGTTGGGTACAACTGCGAGTGGGAACTTGTGAATGTGTACACTCGTCATCGGGTTCCACTTCCAAAAATCTCAGACGACTGCCTAGAGGTTGAGTACACTGGTATTCTACGTGAGTTCAAATACGATCATGGTGACTGTCGTCTACGGAAGATAGCAATTTGTCGAGTTCCCAACCGCACTTGGGATTACACGAACTATGAAGTTGTTGCTATCTTCGACAAGCTTGTTGCCGTCCTTACTTTCACGCTTCGATGGATATTTCTCAAAAATTAATTTCTGTATATGGATGAGTACTGTGATGCAATTCAATACGAGGGTCTTGTGTTTGCTGCCACCACTCGTGGCACTGTTTTTGCATGGAATCCTGATGCTTTCGGTACATTTGTCTTCCACCATAATTATAATTGTTTCACCCACATGCATGCGGGTTAGCTAGTTTCTCCTTACTAATTAACCTTCTTATGTTTCCAAGGTCCTGTGAACATTCCACCACCTATACTTGAAAAAATTTATAACCAAGGGGGAGATGATGATGCTGATGATCATGAGCATGAGGACGAGCAGGACCCATATACTTAGTGGCGCCTGGCAACCTATTCCGATGGATCACCTCTTCTTGTCTGTATACAGGGCACTGCTGATGTTACTAAGGAAGCAGGTGTTGTCTCGCATGGTCGCACTCTCCGGACCTATTCCAACATCCGTTGCAGGGTATTCGGGATAGATACTACTGTACTAGCGCCAACACCTTCTCCCTGGTTCAGTATTGAAAGTCTTGGAGGAAACTCGCTCTTCCTTGGACAAAACTATCCAATGATGGTGGAAGGCGATCCAGCTGCTGTTGACACAACGTTACTACCATTTATGAGAAGCAACTGTATCTATACCTCGGACATTGTTATGCTTCCCTACCGTCCCAATATGGGTCCTGACATAGGCTGCTTCAGCCTGGATGATCAGTCATGCGTTGGTCTCGAGATTGACAGTAGCTGGCCCTTCCAACGCCAGAGAATCACTTCTCGTTCAAAGCAAGCGTTTCCAACACCGACGAGTGGTTGGGCTGAAGTTCATTTCATCGCTTTGTTATTTGTTGTGTGAGAAAAACTTTACTAGAATGTTTTGTTGGAAATGATCTATAATCCAATGTGTATCCTCGTTGTCGTTGTGGGTTGATGACTTATTGTATGTAATCAATGGTACATTTGCATATGCGTCCATCAACTCACGCCTGCTAGTGGTGTCCATATGAACAGTGCTAGTGATTTTAGTTGCAAAAATTAGATAGTGCTAGTGATTTTTAGCTGCATATTTTGACAAATCGCAGTGTTACAAGGTTGACAAATGGCAATGTTACTAGATAAACAAATGTCAATCTTTCCAGTTTGACAAATGGCAACATACCCAAAATGACAGATATGCAAATCTTACCCAATTATTTGTACGTGGTTGCACACGGCTCATGCAAAACAACCGTTTGCGTTGAAGGGATGCAGAAATCCTGCTCGGCACATTTTCCCTTGGCTTCCTGGGAAGCTGTCGGTTTGCATACGGGTGTTCTAACTAAAACGTTTGCGATGAGTGTTTTATATTTAAAAATCATTGACGTTTTTTTCAAAAGAAATTTGTTTGATAAGTCTGTACATTAAGTGAGAAAAACGCAAGTTCGTTCAAACCATATCTTTCATTCAGTCACACTGCGAATTTATATTCATATGATCGAGAATTCGAGATACAATATTAAATCCTAAAAAAATAATTTTCGGCAGCGGCGGAGGCGGCGTGCCGCACCGTCGTTGTCGTTGTCGTCCTCCGGGACGCTGCTGTTGAAGTCTTCAAGGCAGCACAAAATGTTCTTCACTTGTAAATCAAACATCATGTCGTCGCGCAATCGACGAGCGGGGCGCGGGAGGACGGCAACTGGCGCCGCTGAGAGGTAGCGGTCGACGGAAGCGTCCCATGCTGCTGAGGGGAGCGCGCGTATGGGCACGGGCACGGGCGCGGCGGGTGCAGCCAAACGCATGGGGACCGGCCCCGCGGTGGGTGGAGGAGCACGCAAGGGCAGGGGCACGGGTGCGGCGGGTGCAGCCAAACGCACGGGGGCCGGCGCCATGGTGGGTGGAGGGGCGCGCACGGGCACGGGCGCTGGCATGTACACGAGCTCGCGCGGGTCCGCGGAGACCTCGCTGACGCCCGCGGCTTCCAGCTCTGCGATAGTGCTCGGCGACCAGCCCGTCAATGCTACGGGTATGGTCGCTGGCGCGGGCGCGGGGATGGGTGCTGAGACGGGAGCGGGGGCAGCAACCGCCGCGACCAGCTCGTTCTGGGCCATTTCCATGAGGCCCCATTCCTCCTTATTTTCTATCTCCTCCGGCTCAGAGTCGACTTCACCAAACTTGAAGACTAGTGGCAGATGATCAATCTGCGCCATGGCGTTGGTGGAGGTCTGCGGGAGGGAGGGGAATGGGAGGCGAACAATAAGGCCGCCCGTATTAAACAGCGGCTCGGGCGCCATTATGGACAGGAAGGCGGGCGGCCATGGAAGTCAAAGGGCTCGCTTCCCGGTGAGCCCGCGCAGCGTACAGCTCGCACGCTTCCCGGTGAGCCCGCACATTGGAGGATAGCTTGCACGCCTCTCGGTCAGCATGCGCACCGGACTGCGCTCGCACGCCTCTCGTTCAGTCAGGGTCAAGCAGCTATCCGCACAGCACCTCCTACGGCCATTAAAACCAAGACACGTGGCGTCACGTGAATGGTTAACAGAACGCACATGGTTTGAATTATACAAATGTTTGAGATATTAAAGTGGCAGCTATTTTTTCAAAATGCCTTTGTTGGCTGTCATTATTCGAGCGCGCCTTCTCTCAAAATGGACACAAAAAATGCGACAACATGTCGGGTGCCATTCCATGTTAGCATGCCAAGTTTCATGAATTTTAGACGAGTTTTAGATTTACTAGAATTTAAAAACCAGGCATCTCAATGTTTTGCCGGCAATCAACGGTGCCCTGGCGTTTGAAATTCATTCCCATTTCTTGCATGGGACCTAAGCATGCATCCAAGGACACATATTTGATTTTTCAACCAATTTATATGCACTGGAGCATGTGCCTGTAGTTCAAATTTGAATTATGCACATAAATGCATTGAAAACTCAGTAAATGCATAAAAATGTCCAAACGAACCCCAAAAATCGCAAAAATTAACACAACACTCCTGTTGTTCTATGTTGACACGAGAAATTTTTTGAAAGCAAGAAGAGACAATGGATATCGTTTCGTCCCCGAAGGTGGGACGTTCCCTACAGAAGCCATCATGCTTGTTGTGAGAAGCTCTGGTTTGTAAGAAGCATATACCCGAACCTGCCCCAAATGGGACAATTTTTTTTACCATGGCATGTTGATGCCGCTCCACGATAGCATGCCAAGTTTCATGAATTTCAGACGAGTTTTGGATTTACTAGAATTTAAAAACCAGGCATCTCAACGTTTTGCCAGCAATCAACAGTGCCCTCGTGTTTGAATTTCATTCCCATCTCTTGCATGAGACCTAGAAATTCACCCAAGGACACATATTAGTTTTTTCAACCAACTTTAGTTCATTGGAGCATGTGCTTGTAGTTCCAATTTGAATTATGCACATAAAATGCCTAGAAAACCTAGTTAATGCATAAAAATGTCCAAACGAACCCCAAAAAATCACAAAATTGACACAACACTCCTGTTGTTCTATGTTGACACTAGAAATTTTTTGAAAGCAATAAGAGGCAATGGATATCGTTTTATCCCTAAAGGTGGGACGTTCCCTATCGAAACCATCATACTTGTTGTGAGAAGCTTATACCAGAACCTGCCCCAAATGGGAGAAATTTTTTACCATGTCATGTTGATGCCGCTCCATGATAGCATGCCAAGTTTCATGAATGTCAGCCGAGTTTTGGATTTACTAGAATTTAAAAACCAGTCATCTCAATGTTTTGCCGGCAATCAATAGTGCCCTCGTGTTTGAATTTCATTCCCATCTCTTGCATGGGACCTAGAAATTCACCCAAGGACACACATGTGATTTTTCAACCAACTTTAGTGCATTGGAGCATGTGCTTATAGTTCAAATTTGAATTATGCACATAAAATGCCTAGAAAACCCAGTTAATGTATAAAAAAGGCCAAACGAACCCCGAAAAATTCCAAGATTAAACACAACACTCCTGTTTTTCTATGTTGACACTAGAATTTTTTTGATACCAATAAGTGGCAACAGATATCGTCCCGTCCCCAAAGGTGGTACGTTCCCTATCGAAACCATCATGCTTGTTGTCAGAAGCTCTGGTTTGTGAGAAGCATATACCCAAACCTGCCCCAAATGGGACAAAAATTTTACCACGACATGTTGATGCCGCTCCATGATAGCATGCCAAGTTTCATGAATTTCAGACGAGTTTTGGATTTACTAGAATTTAAAAACCAGGCATCTCAATGTTTTGCCGGCAATCAACGGTGCCCTGGTGTTTGAAATTCATTCCCATTTCTTGCATGTGACCTAAGCATGCACCCAAGGACACATAATTGTTTTTTCAACCAATTTATATGCACTAGAACATGTGCATGTAGTTCAAATTTGAATTATGCACATAAATGCGTTAAAAACTCGGTTAATGCATAAAAATGTCCAAACGAACCCCGAAAAATCACAAAAATTGACACAACACTCATGTTGTTTTATGTGGACACGAGAAATTTTTTGAAAGCAATAAGAGGCAATGGATATCATTGCGTCCCCAAAGGTGGGACGTTCCCTATCGAAACCATCATGCTTGTTGTGAGAAGCTCTGGTTTGTGAGAAGCTTATACCCGAACTTGCCCCAAATGGGACAAATTTTTTACCACGGCATGTTGATGCCGCTCCATGATAGCATGCCAAGTTTCATGAATTTCAGACGAGCTTTGGATTTACTAGAATTTAAAAACCAGGCATCTCAACATTTTGCCGGCAATCAACAGTGCCCTGGTGTTTGAATTTCATTCCCATCTCTTGCATGCGACCTAGAAATTAACCCAAGGACACACATGTGATTTTTCAACCAACTTTAGTGCATTGGAGCATGTGCTTGTAGTTCAAATTTGAATTATGCACAAAAAATGCCTAGAAAACCCAGTTAATGTATAAAAATGCCAAACGAACCCCGAAAAATTCCAAGATTAAACACAACACTCCTGTTGTTCTATGTTGACACTTGAAATTTTTTGAAAGCAATAAGAGGCAACAGATATCGTCCCGTCCCCAAAGGTGGTACGTTCCCTATCGAAAGCATCATGCTTGTTGTGAGAAGCTTATACCCAAACCTGCCCCAAATGGGACAAAATTTTCACCACGGCATGTTGATGCCGTTCATGATAGCATGCCAAGTTTCATGAATTTCAGACGAGTTTTGGATTTACTAGAATTTAAAAACCAGGTATCTCAACGTTTTGCCGGCAATCAACAGTGCCCTGGTGTTTGAAATTCATTCTCATCTCTTGCATGGGACCTAGAAATTCACCCAAGGACACACATGTGATTTTTCAACCAACTTTGGTGCATTGGAGCATGTGCTTGTAGTTCAAATTTGAATTATGCATATAAAATGCCTAGAAAACCCAGCTAATGTATAAAAAAGGCCAAACGAACCCCGAAAAATTCATTCCAATTTCTTGCATGGGACCTAATGCACTGAAGGACGCAGATTTGATTTTTCAACCATTTTGTATGCACCGGAGCATGTGCATGTAGTTTAATTTTGAATTGTGCACCTGAAATGGTTAGAAAACCACTTTAATGTATAAAATGTCCAAACGAACCCTAAATAATTCCAATTCATTTACGACACAAATATAGTTGCATGTTCACTACAGATAAAAGGTCTAGCAGTTCAAACAGCGTCCATTGCCACTCTGAGCCCATTTTGTAATTCAAATCAAGTAGATCCCACACAGTTTACTATCACCAACCGTGTGAGACGTACTACAAAATATGTTGGAGCACCGTCGGTCTATAGTACGCCTATGGCTTACGTGAGAAGGTGCGTCAGCTACAGTCCACAGCCGGCGTGTCAAGCACACTAGCTCGCTCCCCAAAAACTCCCGCCTCTGCATCCCTCGCAATCTCGAAAATATTACTGCCTCGTAATCTCGAAAATATCTACCGCCTGGAAGGTTTTAATGTTTGATAGCACATGATTAGTATGTGCGGACCGTGTGCGATGTCTGTTACTCCTGCTCTGCTTCAGTCCCTTCACTACTACAAAAACAGCTATAGCCAATATGGACACTAATGGCGCACTGTGCATGTGGTGCGCCATTACTAAATAGTAATGGTGCACCATGTGTTGGTGCGCCATTAGTGTGCAAATACTAATGGCGCAAAACATCCACGGTGCGCCATTAGTAATTTGGCCCAAACATTCCCCCGAATGCACCCCCCCATGGACCGCCTTTCAGTTTCAAAAAAAATAAAAGAAAATGATAGGAATGTAAAAAAATAAAAGAAAATAAGATTCCCATGTGATATGTGGTCTAGTTGTTAGCAAAATTTATAAACATGAATTTTCGACTTTTTTGCAAAATCTCTCGAGAATTTGTAAAATGGGCATAACTTTTGCATACGAACTCGGATGAAAAAGGGTTTTATATGAAAAACCATCTACTCGAAAAGATACATCCGAATTTAACTAGGGAACCTTGTTAAACATTTTCAAAATCCTCAAAAACCTAACAGAAAAAAAGATACGGGGCTTTTAAGATCTGGAGAGGCAAAAAAATTCAAAAAAAAAATCAAACTTACTAATGACGCACCTGCCCATGGTGCGCCATTACTATCTTCCCGCCTTCAAAATTCAAAATAAATCAAAAAAATAAAAAAAGTTAGTAATGGCGCACCTGCCCACGGTGCGCCATTACTATGCCGTATATATGGCTGGGCGTGGTCCTCTCCTCCTTACCTCTTCATTCTTCTCCTCCACTCCACCTCTCCTCCACTCCATCTCCTCCTCTCCTCCACTCCATCTCCCCTTCTCCTCCACTCCATCTCCCCTTCTCTCCTCCACCATACTACCCTCCTCCTCTCCGGCGACCTCCTGCTCCTCCTCTCCGGCGACCTCCTCCTCCCCTCCCCTCACGGTTTCTCCTCCCTCCTCTCCGGTGATCTCCTCCTCCCTCCTCTCTGGTGATCTCCTCCTCCCTCCTCTCCGGTGAGCTCCTCCTCCCTCCTCTCCTCCCTTCCCCTCACGGTTTCTCCTTCCTCCTCTCCGGTGCTCCGGTGAACTCCTCTCCGGTGACCTCCTCCTCTCCGGCGATGTAGGCGAGCGCCTCTCCAGTGACCTCCTCCTCCTCCTCTCCGGTGACCTCGGCCCTCCTCTCCGGCGAACTCCTCTCCGGCAAAAGAACACGACAAAAGAACGTACAAGATACAAAAACGAGAACAAAATTTGAAAAAATATCATGCAAAAAAAAACGAGCAAAAAAAGAGCAAAAAATGGGAAAAAAAATCGCGATCCAGATCCAAATTCAAAATTCAAAAATAGCAATGGCGCACGGTGGGGGTTAGACGATGTGCCACTACTATTTTCCCGCCTTCTAAATTCAAATATACTAATGGCGCACCGTGGCCTATACTAATGGTGCACTGCCTGGTGCGCCATTAGTATACCAGATACTAATGGCGCACCAGTGGCGCGCCATTAGTAAAAATACTACTGGCGTGGTACTAGTGGCGCACCAGTAGTGCGCCATTAGTAGGCAAAACTGGTGCGCCACTAGTAGGCATTTTCCTAGTAGTGCTTGATTCAAATTTTCAGTAGCCCCGGCATTTTACTCCCGCCTCTGCATCCCTCGCAATCTCAAAAATATCTGCTCGCCCTTGATCCAAATTTTCAGTAGCCCCGCCTTGTTACTCCCAGCTAGTAAAATATCCAGTTGCCGCACTATTTCCTCAAACACAACCTTGCCCTCCCACCCCCACCCTCCCCTCTCGACACACACCCCAAAACCTCCGCTCGCACAGACACACACAACCCTCGAAACCATTGGTAGGTCGCCGCCATCGCCGGCGCCTCCATCCTCAACCTCTGCCTATGTGCCGGGGAGCTCGAGGAGCCAATGGCCAAAAAGAGGTTTATCGCGGCCTTTTCTCTCGACACGGGCGAGGTGGCCGGGGAGGTGTCCCCGTCGTCCTCCGCGGGCCTGATCCACCATCGCCGGACCCCGATCCGCCCGCCGCCGTGCCCCTACGCCGGTTCGAGGACTTCCCCGTCCTTCCTCGGACCCGGCAGCCGACGAAGTCCTACCTTAGGGTCCGGCAGCGGCGGTGGGGGACGTGGGTCGCCGAGATTACAGATTGAGGGACCCACACCCGCCAGTGGCTCGGTAGCTTCCACACGGCCAAGCTCGCGGCCATGGAGTACGACCGTTGGCAGGTCCGCTACCACGGTGCGGCGGCTAGGCTCCATTTCCTCTTCGGCATGTGTCCGGTCGACCTCGTTCCGCCGGAGCCAGGGTGGTGAGCTCGGCTATGGTGCGGGAGGAACGCGAGGTGTGGGAGCGCCTCGAGGCCGAGGCCGCCGACGAGGCCTACATGCAAGAGCTCCGCCGGCAGCACCAGGAGCTCGTGGAGGCGGAGCGGCGATCTTTGCCGGCGTGGAGGGCAACATGGTTATCACGCTCTCGTCCGAGACGAGGTCGAAGGCGGCGAGGACGGCAGCGCGTAGGGCGGCGAGGTTATAGTGCTCTCCTCTGATGACGAGGTCGAAGGCGGCGGCGACGGCGGCGCGGAGGGCGCCGAGGTGCACTAAAAAATACACTTTCGTGATGATACGTGTTTGTCACAGTAGGTCACGTTTTCTGTTATGCATGTACATCCATGACAAATTTATGACAGAATCAAGATAGTCATACCTGTGCTGTCGTAGAAGTGTTCCATGACATTACCAAAATTATCATCATGGAAGTGTCCACTCCCATGACGATAAATCGCGCGTCACAGAAGTGCTTTCGTCAAGGGTGACCGACACGTGGCATCCATCGTAACGGAACGCCGTGAAGCTATCGGGTCCGGTTTTGGATCCGATAACCCGTTAACAGCCCCGACCAATGGGGATTTTCCACGTGTAAAATCATCATTGGCTGGAGGAAACACGTGTCAGCTCCGTGTTGGCACAGGTGTCACTCATCCAATGGGCGAGATGCGCCTATGATATGTTAACATGTGGACCGGCCCAAAAGTGACCCATAAAGTTTAAATGGGCCGGCCCAACTAAAGGCCCACAAGATTTTGCGAACCATAATAGGCCAGCCCAGCTAAAGGCCCACAAGATTTTGCGGGCCATAATGGGCCGGCCCAGGTAAAGGCCCACAAGATATTTGCGGGGCATAATGGGCCGGCCCAGGTGAAGGCCCACAAGATTTTTGTGGACCATAATGGGCTGGCCCAGCTAAAGGCCCACGAGATTTCGCCGACATTAATGGGCCGGCCCAGCTGTAGGCCCACAAGATTTTGAGGACCCTAGTAGGCCGACCCATTAACTGGCTGCCATGTTTTGGGCCAATTGCCGGCCCATATTTGATCCGGTCCATTAATGGCATGCCACGTTCCGGGCCTAATAATGGCCCATATGAGATCCGGCCCGTTAAAAGCCTACCATGTTCTGGGCCAAATTACGACCCAGATCAGGTCCGGCCTTTTAAGAGGCTTTGGGCTAAATTATGGCCCATATCAGTTTCGGCCCGTCAACTGGACGCTACGCTTTTGGGCCATTTGCTAAAGGCACATTTAGTAATTCAGCCTGATATTAGTTTCGGCCTGTTAAGGGCCCATTTAACATTTTGACCCTATATTAATTTCGGCTTGTTAAAAGCCCGTCATATAGTTGGGCCTAACTACGGCCCAGTTTGCATCCGGCCTGCTCGCAGCCGATAATCTGATTGGGCCAAATAAGGACCGAGACAATTTTGGCATGTTATAAGCCCATGATTTGATTGGCACATTCATGGGCCGGGGTCTATTTCGGCCTGCTGCCGGCCTGTGAGCTGTTCGGCACGTTTCAGGCCAAACCTACTTTTCAGCCTCCTAAAGGCCCATTGAGTTTTCTTGGGAAAATAGGGCCGGCGGTTTACTCGGCCTATTAAAGGCCCGAATCTACTAGTGGGCCAGTTTACATTTAGGCCTGTTAATGGACCAAGACGATGGGGCCCATGATGCGGGTCATACATGGTGATTTGCATGACGGCCCGATTATGTACCATAATTTTACGGTTTGGCCGGTTTACTGCGAAGACATGATATATATACAGTAAAATAACTGCAGCATCGTGAATAAGAAAAAACATAGACTATACAATAAAGAAACTACGGCATATTACATCCACTGGGCATCAAAGTTCACCACTATGATAATAAAGCACAAGCAGACAACAGATTACATACACTGGGCATCGAAGATCGCCACCAGTGCAACTAAACACGCCGACAAAATAATATACAAAACTGACAGCACTTCAATAGACTTCAAGAAAGGTTAGCCCTGCTCGGGAGCTGCAGCGCAAGCAGCTGAGCAAGCTGGTGAGACTGCACTTGTTTGACACTTATATCCTCCTCACTCTGAAAGATAAACAAGCAGACAGATAACAGGTTTTGCACATATAAGTATCAATGCTGACAATTCATCACATTTCTTACTGACGAATAAAGTGACACATTTTAAAATAGCATTAACACAATATGGTATTGTTCAGGTCAAGACATGGCAGGAAATGACATTGTGAAGGAGTTGGCAGCTTCACGACACCACTGGATTACAGATCAAGAACTCATAAGTATCAATGGTTAGTGTGCTGTCAATTTATCCCATTTCAGATTGGCAAAATAAGATCACTTGCTCTGTATAGTTTAATTTACATGGTATGAAGAAGGAACTTGGTTGTACAACTGAAAACTTAAATTGAGAAGGACAAACTTTTGTTTATGAACTGGAGTACATAATAAACTTTAAACATGCAATTTGATGCAAACAGCAAAAATAAACAGCTGTTGCAGTCATGCCTAACCAAATATACACAACAAAGTTTGAAGGCTTGAGAAGGACAAACTTAGATTATTGGTGAAGGCAGGCTCTATAAAGCCCTTGTCCATGCTGATGGGGGTGCAATAAGAAGTTTACCACAGAATCTTCTTCATAAGCATTGCCTTTATTTTACATTTTGTTAAGAGTAAATATAGATGTGACAATATAAGAAAAAATGGAGAATATTTAAGATAAGATGAAGAGTGATGCTACATAACCAAGTAGCTATAAATGTAAGTACAGTGATAAAGGCAAAAGGTACAGCCAAGAGCAATGCAGAGCTAAACTTCTTCAGTACCATCGGTGTTATCCAACCTTATGGTAAGAGTAAATATAGATCTTATGTGTAGAAAATGGAGGGCAAAGGAAAATAAGCTGCAGAGTGATGGTACATGAACAACTACCTATCAATATAAGTACACTAATAAACGACAGCAGGTACTTACAAGAACAATGCAGAGCTAAAAAATTTCATTGGCATTGGATATATTCTACACTAATGTAACCATTCATATAGATCAGATAATTTGGAGCGAACAATTGATAAGCAAGCTATCATGCATACTGCTATCACATAATGAACCAGGTATGTATGCAAGTACAGTGATACAGGACAACAGGTACTAACAAGAGCAAAGCAGCGGGCAGCATATTTGCGATATCCTGTCGTTCCTTTCAAGCCGGAATTCTTTTTCGAGCAGATTTCCTGCAAAAAAGATCCGTAAGGCACATGCGGAAAAGTAGAAGTTCAAATTGTCATGCGATATCATAGACAGTACCTCATCCTCGGAACGAGACCAGTGCATAACAAGGTTTTTCCATTCAATGTCTTCTAAATTTAGCACAGGAGACTTCACCAGAAATTCATTTATAGACTTGCCATCAATGTGTGATTTCCTCAGGTAACATCGATACTGCTGCAATGCTTCCTTGAAAAGCGCAAGCAAGCTTTGCTCGTCATGACTATCCAGATTGACCCTCGCCTACTCACAACAATGTAATGTAAATCATTGATGTGTTCAATCAGCAGAAAACAGGAAAATAATCACCATGAATAATAGCACTTACACGTAAGTGGGACAGGAAGATGTGAAAATGGTGTTTGTCTTCACTATAATCTTCCCATGATGGGAATATATGCACGTAGTCCCTAACAACATTGAAAGCATTGTCTTTTAAACTGGGAATAACTGGAATGGGGTTCCAATCTGCAGGAATTGGCCGTCTCTGCAGTTGGGATAGGTCTTCGGCCGGTGGACTTGCTGTACTTTTTGCTGGAGTGGGATTTTTCTGTGGTACGACTGGTGCTATGGCAACTGAAATCGGCATACCTTTTGCTGGAGTGCAGGTCATGTGTGGTGCGGCTAGTGGTGTGGCCAGTGAAGTATGGGTACAGTCTACTAGAGTCGGTCCTACGTTTTGTGTCACTGGTTGTACAGCCAATATAAGTGGGGTGCTGTCTGATTTCTCCGGCACAACCACCTTTTTCAAGGACTTTGCTGGTGCTCCTTCAGCTTCGGCAATCACCCTCTTCCTTTTTGATGTCTGATGCACAAGAACAGCATTTGAGTGAAAAAACATGGTATGATGACAGATGGAATATGTATTGATAATGGATGGGCATGGCATCTCGACATATATGATGAGTGAACTAAGCAGATGGCGGTGCAACAAAGTAGAAGAAATGCAAGACAACATATGCAAGATACACGCAATCAATAAAACCTTGCCAAATTAGAATAGGCACCTTGATGGGTAAACAGGACAAGCCATCTGCCTTTGACTCCTCGAGGTTAGAATAGTCATTAGGATCATATTCTGAACAAGAATCAACAGGTGGTGAGCGTATGAGTTTCATTGCATCCAGAATGGCACTCAATGCCTTGGTGCCAATTTTGTAAGTCATTGCGGTGTTTAGCTTCAAGAGTGGACTGCTGCTAGTGCGACACAAAGCAGCTACACAGATCATAGTGTAGATATGACGGGAAAACCATAAGCATCAGAGTAAAATCAGCAAAGTGGAACTTGCTGGAATATATGTGCTAGTATTGCTGATACGGCTAGAAAGCCTTCAGATACCAGCTCTCTTCAACTGAAGGTGCGGTACTGTTAATATCAGTGTAACTCTCAAAGGCGACACAACTCCCCGCATTTCCTTGCTATTCTTATAGGATTCAAGTGGGCAGGCCACTACAAATCCTATTCCCATGTTTACAAAATCCTACGAATCAAAGAGGCCCGACGAGTTCAAAGTGCCCATACCAACCGACCGTATAGACCTCTACACTGCAAATGTCCCTGCTCATATTCACTACAAGGAACATACTATACTACTATCATACTCCCTCCGTTCCAAAATAAAAGTCTTGGTAGAGATTTCCACTATGGATCACATACAGATGTATCCAGATACATTTTAGAGTGTAGATTCACTCATTTTGCTCCATATGTAGTCCATGGTGGAATCTATACAAAGACTTGTATTTAGGAACGGAGAGAGTACTTATTAAAGAAGAACGGAAGAGGAACTTGGTAAAGAAGAGCAAGCAGATTTTGGATAATAAAATGTTCGTTGCGCAGTGCCCACACATGATGAACCAGAGCGCATTAAGAAAGCAACTCCCTGCTGTCTCTCTATATGTGGTGCACGTGCTTTTTCGAAAGTAAAGTAGGAACATTAGCTGACCAATTAAATGTTATCTGTTTTAGTAATATCAGCATCATATCAGATTCGTACTTGAGCAACAAGTTTGGAATTATGAGTGGCACGTTGTTTAGCTTGATGGATTCAGGAGCAGTGCTAAGCAGGTACGATGATGGTACTGAATATAAAGGCATGTCTGCATTTGGGTCAGTCGACCATTTCAGGCGGTTGGATGAAGATCCTACGTCTCCTAACCCTTCTCTGATTCTTCCCATACAGAACACCGCACGGGCAGCCGGCCGGACCATCGACCCCCACCGCCTGTGTTCCTCCACCACCCCCACCCCCCGCCCCACCCGCGTCAAGTTTTCTTCGTTCGGCGAGGCCCCACCACCGCCCCCAACCACCAAAGTCCCCACCTGAGCCCCTTCGTTCGCATCGGCGAACTCCGGCGAGCTCTGAAAAATCGACTGACCCAATTTTGAAATTTAGTCTGCTGTGATTTGTATTGTTGCCATCAAGGATAAAAAGATGGGGGTTTTACCATATTGATTGGATCTATCCCTCTACATCATGTCATCTTGCTTAAGGCGTTACTTTGTTCTTATGAACTTAATACTCTAGATGCAGGCAGGAGTCGGTCGATGTGTGGAGTAATAGTAGTAGATGCAGAATTGTTTCGGTCTACCTGTCACGAACGTGATGCCTATATTCATGATCATTGCCTTAGATATCTTCATAATTATGCGCTTTTCTATCAATTGCTCAACAGTAATTTGTTCACCCCCCATATGCTTTCTTCAAGAGAGAAACCTCTAGTGAAACCTATGGCCCCCGGGTCTATTTTCCATCATATATTTTGAGATCTATAAAACCAAAAACCCAAAAACACCTTGCTGCACTCTATTTATATTTACTTTATTTTGCCTTTTATTTATCTTTTATACCTATCTCTTTTAGGTCTCACTCTTGCAAGTCACCGTGAAGGGATTGACAACCCCTTGTTCGCGTTGTGTGCAAGTGTTTGTTAGTTTGTGCAGGTGCATCTATTGGGGACTTGCTTGTACCTCCTACTGGATTGATACCTTGGTTCTTAATTGAGGGAAATACTTATCTCTACTTTACTACATCACCCTTTCCTCTTCAAGGGAAAAATCAACGCAAGCTCAAGAAGTAGCACGGAGCGAGGGTTCATGACACGTAGTATATATGTATGTATGTCACCCCACTTCGAGCCGGTGAGAGGGATTCATGTGTACACATGCACTCAAACTTAGGTCTGGAATATCACCATGATCGACCTACTATACGGTAACACGAACCAAAAGAAGAAGAATCCACCCTGGTAACCTCTCTTGTTGTCGATCGAAGTGATGGACATCCACACGGGCCCACAAATATATAGGTCGTCGTCGATAATCAAGCGAGGGAGAGTGTCCCAAGACAACCACTACATGCATATGTCCCAAACATATGTATTGTGGTGAGTGATGCATGCATATCTTTGAATACCCAATGCACAACATTTATGTGGTGCATGCATCAAAAAACGCATAGTCCCCACACAGAGCGAGGTTCATAACGCATCATAGGCTCGCCCCCCCCCCCCACTTCAATCCGGTAGGAGGGATTCATGCGTACACATGCGCTCAATGTATATTATGTAGTCTCGCAGCATGACCTATACCGTAAGACAAACCAAAAATTAATCCCCTCCTAAGTCAAATTAGCCTCTATCGATGTCGGTCAAAGTGATGGACCAAGCGGCCACACAGATGGAAGCATCTCACCGATAACCGCGTGAGTGCGTGCTAGAGGACAACCGCCATTGCTTGCATGTGGGCCAAACATATGTATGGAGGTGTGTGGTTGTGATGTTTGAATACCTAATATGCACAATTTAATGTGGCACCTGCCTCGAAAACCATAAAGTCCCCACAAGGAACGAGGTTCATGACCCATAGTATATGCTGGTTGCCTCCCCCTCTTCGACGCATAATATATACTCCTACCGTAACACAACCCAAAAATAATCCTCCTAGTTTTTTCAAATTGACCTCTCTCATTGGGTCAAATTAGTGATGGACGACGACCTCGCGGGCCCATGGGGGGAAGCATCGCAGGATAGTGAGTGCCCTATAGGACAATCACCGTCTGCATGTGGCCCAAAGAGGTGCTTGTGTGATGTTTGAATACTCAATATGCACAACTTCGATGTGGCACCTGCCTCGAAAACCGAAAAGTCCCCACACGGAGCAAGGTTCATGATGCATAGTATGTGTTGGTCCCATCCCCCTCTTCGACATGTTCTATATACTCCTACTGTAACACAAACCAAAAAGAATCCTCCTTGTTGGTCAAATTAACCTCTCTCGTTGGGTCAAAATGATGGAGGACAACCTCGCTGGCCCACATATGGAAGCGTCACATGCGAGTGACTGCCCTATGACGCGTAGTATATGTTGCCCTCCCATCCTCTTCGACGCGTACTATATATATACTCCTACTGTATGTAACACAAAACAAAAAAGAATCATCCTTGTTGGTCAAATTAACCTCTCTCGATGTAGGTCAAAGTGACGGACGATGACCTCGCGGGCCCACAGAGCATCACACGCGAGTGAGTGTCCTAGGAGCATCGCGTGCATGTGGCCCAAAGAGGCATGTCAAACTTTTTCTACAGCGAACATGTGACAAAAGGAGTGTAGTGTTAAAATTTGAAAAACAAAATCAGAGATCATTTGGCCGTTTTTATACATTGATTGATGATTTATTTCCTAGGGATTTAGTGTGCAGAAATCAAATTTGAGCTAGATGAGACTCGTGATGGTGCACCAAAATGGATCGGAAAATCATATAGTATGTTTCCCTGGGTGCATGTTTAGTCCCCATGCAAACAATTTCAAACATTGAGAATCTTGATTTTAAAATCCAGTAAATCCAAAACTTAGTTGAAATGCATGAAACTTATCATGGTGTCATATGGACACCAATAGATTGTGATATTGTATATTTTGTCAAATTTGGGATTTTGATATAATCTTCTTACAGACGGGAGATTAATAATAATTGGCAAACAATAACGCAAACAGATTTTTTATTCGAACCGTGGGTGTTAGACCAACAATGTACGTGTCGTGATTTGGTTAAGCAATAAAGCGACAGAATTAATCATAAAAAAGGAAAAAGAATATAATACGTGCCACCATGCGTCCTGTGTGATGTACGAGCAGGCGCGAGTTGACGGGACACATGCGAGCAGTCCACTGTGCAGCCAGACCGGGAGGCGTGCGCGTGGTTCGCTGCACAGTGTCACCGGGAGGCGTGCTCATAGCTGTGTGAAATGACGGTAGGCATGCTAGCACCCCACTGCGCAGGCTCACCGGGAGGTGAGCCAACCCTTTGATCGCCGCCAGCCTCGCTCCCACTGCTCCATATGAATGGTGCGCCCGAGCCGCTAGTCATAATAGGCGGCCGAATCCCCCGTCCATAGTGGTCACTGCCGCCTAGAGTGTATGAGGATGCCGCCGAAGCGCACCTTCGGAGGGAGTGGCGACGCCGGGGCTGGTGAAGCACCCGCGCAATGCGTGAAGCTGGGCACAGAGGTTGTGGTCGCCACTGATGAGGTCTCACGCGCGGGCAATAGCACGACCTTGACGTCATCGCCGCTGTCGTGCCTCCCTAGCTGGAGCTGGAGGTCCACGACAACTTTGGTAACGACTCCGACTCCAACGAAAAATCGGTTAGCCCCCCCTTCATTTTTTTGGAATAGAAATCCTATGGTTATGTTCTCTCGGTCCATGAAGTCAGAGTAAGATTTTGTAGATCTGTCTAGTGTATTGATTGTTTGAATGGTACCCGTCTATGGTTAGTGATTAATTGTTTCTTCGGTACAAATGATTTTTTTGCTAATAATCCAACTAGGGTTAGCATTCGTGCTAATAATTCATAGTCAGATCTTGAGAACTGATTTTGAAGGTCCTACATATATTTGTGCCATTTTTTCTTTCAGATCTTTAGAATTCATTTTGAATGTCCTATATATATGTTTGTGCCATTTTTTTAAATTCCAGATCTTGAGAATTGATTTTGAATGTCGTACATATATGTTTGTGCCAATTTTTCTCCATATTGGTATGTATACTGATGAGGCTCCGGCCAACGGCGCCGCCGATTGTAGATCCTGCACCCGGCAGCGCGGGCAGAAGCGGCCACGCCCTCTGGATCCGATGAATGCATAGAATCTCGGGCGGACCGCATCAACGATCTCCCAGACACCATCCTTGGGGAGATCATCTCCCTTCTCCCCACCAAGGATGGCTGCCACACATAGGTCCTCGCATCTCTGTGGCGCACTCTGCGGCACATCGTGCCTCTTAATCTCGACTATCGCCAGCTATATGTCGTTCATTATTTTGAACTCCACGGAGCCATCATCTCCTTGCACCAGGGCTCCGTTCAACGCCTGAGCATCCCAGCATGTTGTCTTCTACACATAACCTACACGGTGGATGCCTAGCTGACATCCCATCAATTCAAAAAACTCCAGCAGCTTGAGTTTTACCATTATTACGAAAATAGCTTACCACCAACCGATGTATCTGTGCCCTTGCCACTGATGTCCATCTCATGGTTTTCCTCCTCTCTCTCCACACCGGCACCTTGGCCCGGTTCCATCCATTAGACAATCTGGTACAAATGCTTTGACTCCCACTGCTAAAAATACTTGCCCTTGTGGTGGTTGATCTGTCGGAGGCCTCACTGCGCATCATCATCCACCCCAGCTGCCCTGCCCTAGAGCGCTTGCTCCTTGTTTTTGGAAAAGAAATATGTATCCGTTGTCTCCAAATAAAGGCGCCTCACCTTGTAAGCATGGGAATTTGTTTTAAGGGGCAGAAGCTCATCATTGAAGATGCCCCTTCACTTCAAAGGTTGATCCTTGATTGTTGTTATGCACCTTCGCAAATAACTGTGGTCTCTGCACCTAGACTAGAGATATTGGGTGTAATTCGTGATCCTTGATTGTTGTTATTGGTGAAGGCAGGCTCTATAAAGCCCTTGTCCATGCTGATGGGGGTGCAATTCAAGAAGTTTACCACAAAATCTTCTTCATAAGCATTGCCTTTATTTTACATTTTGTTAAGAGTAAATATAGATGTGACAATATAAGAAAAAATGGAGAATATTTAAGATAAGATGAAGAGTGATGCTACATAACCAAGTAGCTATAAATGTAAGTACAGTGATAAAGGCAAAAGGTACAGCCAAGAGCAATGCAGAGCTAAACTTCTTCAGTACCATCGGTGTTATCCAACCTTATGGTAAGAGTAAATATAGATCTTATGTGTAGAAAATGGAGGGCAAAGGAAAATAAGCTGCAGAGTGATGGTACATGAACAACTACCTATCAATATAAGTACACTAATAAACGACAGCAGGTACTTACAAGAACAATGCAGAGCTAAAAAATTTCATTGGCATTGGATATATTCTACACTAATGTAACCATTCATATAGATCAGATAATTTGGAGCGAACAATTGATAAGCAAGCTATCATGCATACTGCTATCACATAATGAACCAGGTATGTATGCAAGTACAGTGATACAGGACAACAGGTACTAACAAGAGCAAAGCAGCGGGCAGCATATTTGCGATATCCTGTCGTTCCTTTCAAGCCGGAATTCTTTTTCGAGCAGATTTCCTGCAAAAAAGATCCGTAAGGCACATGCGGAAAAGTAGAAGTTCAAATTGTCATGCGATATCATAGACAGTACCTCATCCTCGGAACGAGACCAGTGCATAACAAGGTTTTTCCATTCAATGTCTTCTAAATTTAGCACAGGAGACTTCACCAGAAATTCATTTATAGACTTGCCATCAATGTGTGATTTCCTCAGGTAACATCGATACTGCTGCAATGCTTCCTTGAAAAGCGCAAGCAAGCTTTGCTCGTCATGACTATCCAGATTGACCCTCGCCTACTCACAACAATGTAATGTAAATCATTGATGTGTTCAATCAGCAGAAAACAGGAAAATAATCACCATGAATAATAGCACTTACACGTAAGTGGGACAGGAAGATGTGAAAATGGTGTTTGTCTTCACTATAATCTTCCCATGATGGGAATATATGCACGTAGTCCCTAACAACATTGAAAGCATTGTCTTTTAAACTGGGAATAACTGGAATGGGGTTCCAATCTGCAGGAATTGGCCGTCTCTGCAGTTGGGATAGGTCTTCGGCCGGTGGACTTGCTGTACTTTTTGCTGGAGTGGGATTTTTCTGTGGTACGACTGGTGCTATGGCAACTGAAATCGGCATACCTTTTGCTGGAGTGCAGGTCATGTGTGGTGCGGCTAGTGGTGTGGCCAGTGAAGTATGGGTACAGTCTACTAGAGTCGGTCCTACGTTTTGTGTCACTGGTTGTACAGCCAATATAAGTGGGGTGCTGTCTGATTTCTCCGGCACAACCACCTTTTTCAAGGACTTTGCTGGTGCTCCTTCAGCTTCGGCAATCACCCTCTTCCTTTTTGATGTCTGATGCACAAGAACAGCATTTGAGTGAAAAAACATGGTATGATGACAGATGGAATATGTATTGATAATGGATGGGCATGGCATCTCGACATATATGATGAGTGAACTAAGCAGATGGCGGTTGCAACAAAGTAGAAGAAATGCAAGACAACATATGCAAGATACACGCAATCAATAAAACCTTGCCAAATTAGAATAGGCACCTTGATGGGTAAACAGGACAAGCCATCTGCCTTTGACTCCTCGAGGTTAGAATAGTCATTAGGATCATATTCTGAACAAGAATCAACAGGTGGTGAGCGTATGAGTTTCATTGCATCCAGAATGGCACTCAATGCCTTGGTGCCAATTTTGTAAGTCATTGCGGTGTTTAGCTTCAAGAGTGGACTGCTGCTAGTGCGACACAAAGCAGCTACACAGATCATAGTGTAGATATGACGGGAAAACCATAAGCATCAGAGTAAAATCAGCAAAGTGGAACTTGCTGGAATATATGTGCTAGTATTGCTGATACGGCTAGAAAGCCTTCAGATACCAGCTCTCTTCAACTGAAGGTGCGGTACTGTTAATATCAGTGTAACTCTCAAAGGCGACACAACTCCCCGCATTTCCTTGCTATTCTTATAGGATTCAAGTGGGCAGGCCACTACAAATCCTATTCCCATGTTTACAAAATCCTACGAATCAAAGAGGCCCGACGAGTTCAAAGTGCCCATACCAACCGACCGTATAGACCTCTACACTGCAAATGTCCCTGCTCATATTCACTACAAGGAACATACTATACTACTATCATACTCCCTCCGTTCCAAAATAAAAGTCTTGGTAGAGATTTCCACTATGGATCACATACAGATGTATCCAGATACATTTTAGAGTGTAGATTCACTCATTTTGCTCCATATGTAGTCCATGGTGGAATCTATACAAAGACTTGTATTTAGGAACGGAGAGAGTACTTATTAAAGAAGAACGGAAGAGGAACTTGGTAAAGAAGAGCAAGCAGATTTTGGATAATAAAATGTTCGTTGCGCAGTGCCCACACATGATGAACCAGAGCGCATTAAGAAAGCAACTCCCTGCTGTCTCTCTATATGTGGTGCACGTGCTTTTTCGAAAGTAAAGTAGGAACATTAGCTGACCAATTAAATGTTATCTGTTTTAGTAATATCAGCATCATATCAGATTCGTACTTGAGCAACAAGTTTGGAATTATGAGTGGCACGTTGTTTAGCTTGATGGATTCAGGAGCAGTGCTAAGCAGGTACGATGATGGTACTGAATATAAAGGCATGTCTGCATTTGGGTCAGTCGACCATTTCAGGCGGTTGGATGAAGATCCTACGTCTCCTAACCCTTCTCTGATTCTTCCCATACAGAACACCGCACGGGCAGCCGGCCGGACCATCGACCCCCACCGCCTGTGTTCCTCCACCACCCCCACCCCCCGCCCCCACCCGCGTCAAGTTTTCTTCGTTCGGCGAGGCCCCACCACCGCCCCCAACCACCAAAGTCCCCACCTGAGCCCCTTCGTTCGCATCGGCGAACTCCGGCGAGCTCTGAAAAATCGACTGACCCAATTTTGAAATTTAGTCTGCTGTGATTTGTATTGTTGCCATCAAGGATAAAAAGATGGGGGTTTTACCATATTGATTGGATCTATCCCTCTACATCATGTCATCTTGCTTAAGGCGTTACTTTGTTCTTATGAACTTAATACTCTAGATGCAGGCAGGAGTCGGTCGATGTGTGGAGTAATAGTAGTAGATGCAGACTTGTTTCGGTCTACCTGTCACGAACGTGATGCCTATATTCATGATCATTGCCTTAGATATCTTCATAATTATGCGCTTTTCTATCAATTGCTCAACCGTAATTTGTTCACCCCACATATGCTTTCTTCAAGAGAGAAACCTCTAGTGAAACCTATGGCCCCCGGGTCTATTTTCCATCATATATTTTGAGATCTATAAAACCAAAAACCCAAAAACACCTTGCTGCACTCTATTTATATTTACTTTATTTTGCCTTTTATTTATCTTTTATACCTATCTCTTTTAGGTCTCACTCTTGCAAGTCACCGTGAAGGGATTGACAACCCCTTGTTCGCGTTGTGTGCAAGTGTTTGTTAGTTTGTGCAGGTGCATCTATTGGGGACTTGCTTGTACCTCCTACTGGATTGATACCTTGGTTCTTAATTGAGGGAAATACTTATCTCTACTTTACTACATCACCCTTTCCTCTTCAAGGGAAAAATCAACGCAAGCTCAAGAAGTAGCACGGAGCGAGGGTTCATGACACGTAGTATATATGTATGTATGTCACCCCACTTCGAGCCGGTGAGAGGGATTCATGTGTACACATGCACTCAAACTTAGGTCTGGAATATCACCATGATCGACCTACTATACGGTAACACGAACCAAAAGAAGAAGAATCCACCCTGGTAACCTCTCTTGTTGTCGATCGAAGTGATGGACATCCACACGGGCCCACAAATATATATGTCGTCGTCGATAATCAAGCGAGGGAGAGTGTCCCAAGACAACCACTACATGCATATGTCCCAAACATATGTATTGTGGTGAGTGATGCATGCATATCTTTGAATACCCAATGCACAACATTTATGTGGTGCATGCATCAAAAAACGCATAGTCCCCACACAGAGCGAGGTTCATAACGCATCATAGGCTCGCCCCCCCCCCCACTTCAATCCGGTAGGAGGGATTCATGCGTACACATGCGCTCAATGTATATTATGTAGTCTCGCAGCATGACCTATACCGTAAGACAAACCAAAAATTAATCCCCTCCTAAGTCAAATTAGCCTCTATCGATGTCGGTCAAAGTGATGGACCAAGCGGCCACACAGATGGAAGCATCTCACCGATAACCGCGTGAGTGCGTGCTAGAGGACAACCGCCATTGCTTGCATGTGGGCCAAACATATGTATGGAGGTGTGTGGTTGTGATGTTTGAATACCTAATATGCACAATTTAATGTGGCACCTGCCTCGAAAACCATAAAGTCCCCACAAGGAACGAGGTTCATGACCCATAGTATATGCTGGTTGCCTCCCCCTCTTCGACGCATAATATATACTCCTACCGTAACACAACCCAAAAATAATCCTCCTAGTTTTTTCAAATTGACCTCTCTCATTGGGTCAAATTAGTGATGGACGACGACCTCGCGGGCCCATGGGGGGAAGCATCGCAGGATAGTGAGTGCCCTATAGGACAATCACCGTCTGCATGTGGCCCAAAGAGGTGCTTGTGTGATGTTTGAATACTCAATATGCACAACTTCGATGTGGCACCTGCCTCGAAAACCGAAAAGTCCCCACACGGAGCAAGGTTCATGATGCATAGTATGTGTTGGTCCCATCCCCCTCTTCGACATGTTCTATATACTCCTACTGTAACACAAACCAAAAAGAATCCTCCTTGTTGGTCAAATTAACCTCTCTCGTTGGGTCAAAATGATGGAGGACAACCTCGCTGGCCCACATATGGAAGCGTCACATGCGAGTGACTGCCCTATGACGCGTAGTATATGTTGCCCTCCCATCCTCTTCGACGCGTACTATATATATACTCCTACTGTATGTAACACAAAACAAAAAAGAATCATCCTTGTTGGTCAAATTAACCTCTCTCGATGTAGGTCAAAGTGACGGACGATGACCTCGCGGGCCCACAGAGCATCACACGCGAGTGAGTGTCCTAGGAGCATCGCGTGCATGTGGCCCAAAGAGGCATGTCAAACTTTTTCTACAGCGAACATGTGACAAAAGGAGTGTAGTGTTAAAATTTGAAAAACAAAATCAGAGATCATTTGGCCGTTTTTATACATTGATTGATGATTTATTTCCTAGGGATTTAGTGTGCAGAAATCAAATTTGAGCTAGATGAGACTCGTGATGGTGCACCAAAATGGATCGGAAAATCATATAGTATGTTTCCCTGGGTGCATGTTTAGTCCCCATGCAAACAATTTCAAACATTGAGAATCTTGATTTTAAAATCCAGTAAATCCAAAACTTAGTTGAAATGCATGAAACTTATCATGGTGTCATATGGACACCAATAGATTGTGATATTGTATATTTTGTCAAATTTGGGATTTTGATATAATCTTCTTACAGACGGGAGATTAATAATAATTGGCAAACAATAACGCAAACAGATTTTTTATTCGAACCGTGGGTGTTAGACCAACAATGTACGTGTCGTGATTTGGTTAAGCAATAAAGCGACAGAATTAATCATAAAAAAGGAAAAAGAATATAATACGTGCCACCATGCGTCCTGTGTGATGTACGAGCAGGCGCGAGTTGACGGGACACATGCGAGCAGTCCACTGTGCAGCCAGACCGGGAGGCGTGCGCGTGGTTCGCTGCACAGTGTCACCGGGAGGCGTGCTCATAGCTGTGTGAAATGACGGTAGGCATGCTAGCACCCCACTGCGCAGGCTCACCGGGAGGTGAGCCAACCCTTTGATCGCCGCCAGCCTCGCTCCCACTGCTCCATATGAATGGTGCGCCCGAGCCGCTAGTCATAATAGGCGGCCGAATCCCCCGTCCATAGTGGTCACTGCCGCCTAGAGTGTATGAGGATGCCGCCGAAGCGCACCTTCGGAGGGAGTGGCGACGCCGGGGCTGGTGAAGCACCCGCGCAATGCGTGAAGCTGGGCACAGAGGTTGTGGTCGCCACTGATGAGGTCTCACGCGCGGGCAATAGCACGACCTTGACGTCATCGCCGCTGTCGTGCCTCCCTAGCTGGAGCTGGAGGTCCACGACAACTTTGGTAACGACTCCGACTCCAACGAAAAATCGGTTAGCCCCCCCTTCATTTTTTTGGAATAGAAATCCTATGGTTATGTTCTCTCGGTCCATGAAGTCAGAGTAAGATTTTGTAGATCTGTCTAGTGTATTGATTGTTTGAATGGTACCCGTCTATGGTTAGTGATTAATTGTTTCTTCGGTACAAATGATTTTTTTGCTAATAATCCAACTAGGGTTAGCATTCGTGCTAATAATTCATAGTCAGATCTTGAGAACTGATTTTGAAGGTCCTACATATATTTGTGCCATTTTTTCTTTCAGATCTTTAGAATTCATTTTGAATGTCCTATATATATGTTTGTGCCATTTTTTTAAATTCCAGATCTTGAGAATTGATTTTGAATGTCGTACATATATGTTTGTGCCAATTTTTCTCCATATTGGTATGTATACTGATGAGGCTCCGGCCAACGGCGCCGCCGATTGTAGATCCTGCACCCGGCAGCGCGGGCAGAAGCGGCCACGCCCTCTGGATCCGATGAATGCATAGAATCTCGGGCGGACCGCATCAACGATCTCCCAGACACCATCCTTGGGGAGATCATCTCCCTTCTCCCCACCAAGGATGGCTGCCACACATAGGTCCTCGCATCTCTGTGGCGCACTCTGCGGCACATCGTGCCTCTTAATCTCGACTATCGCCAGCTATATGTCGTTCATTATTTTGAACTCCACGGAGCCATCATCTCCTTGCACCAGGGCTCCGTTCAACGCCTGAGCATCCCAGCATGTTGTCTTCTACACATAACCTACACGGTGGATGCCTAGCTGACATCCCATCAATTCAAAAAACTCCAGCAACTTGAGTTTTACCATTATTACGAAAATAGCTTACCACCAACCGATGTATCTGTGCCCTTGCCACTGATGTCCATCTCATGGTTTTCCTCCTCTCTCTCCACACCGGCACCTTGGCCCGGTTCCATCCATTAGACAATCTGGTACAAATGCTTTGACTCCCACTGCTAAAAATACTTGCCCTTGTGGTGGTTGATCTGTCGGAGGCCTCACTGCGCATCATCATCCACCCCAGCTGCCCTGCCCTAGAGCGCTTGCTCCTTGTTTTTGGAAAAGAAATATGTATCCGTTGTCTCCAAATAAAGGCGCCTCACCTTGTAAGCATGGGAATTTGTTTTAAGGGGCAGAAGCTCATCATTGAAGATGCCCCTTCACTTCAAAGGTTGATCCTTGATTGTTGTTATGCACCTTCGCAAATAACTGTGGTCTCTGCACCTAGACTAGAGACATTGGGTGTAATTCGTGATCCTTGATTGTTGTTATTGGTGAAGGCAGGCTCTATAAAGCCCTTGTCCATGCTGATGGGGGTGCAATTCAAGAAGTTTACCACAAAATCTTCTTCATAAGCATTGCCTTTATTTTACATTTTGTTAAGAGTAAATATAGATGTGACAATATAAGAAAAAATGGAGAATATTTAAGATAAGATGAAGAGTGATGCTACATAACCAAGTAGCTATAAATGTAAGTACAGTGATAAAGGCAAAAGGTACAGCCAAGAGCAATGCAGAGCTAAACTTCTTCAGTACCATCGGTGTTATCCAACCTTATGGTAAGAGTAAATATAGATCTTATGTGTAGAAAATGGAGGGCAAAGGAAAATAAGCTGCAGAGTGATGGTACATGAACAACTACCTATCAATATAAGTACACTAATAAACGACAGCAGGTACTTACAAGAACAATGCAGAGCTAAAAAATTTCATTGGCATTGGATATATTCTACACTAATGTAACCATTCATATAGATCAGATAATTTGGAGCGAACAATTGATAAGCAAGCTATCATGCATACTGCTATCACATAATGAACCAGGTATGTATGCAAGTACAGTGATACAGGACAACAGGTACTAACAAGAGCAAAGCAGCGGGCAGCATATTTGCGATATCCTGTCGTTCCTTTCAAGCCGGAATTCTTTTTCGAGCAGATTTCCTGCAAAAAAGATCCGTAAGGCACATGCGGAAAAGTAGAAGTTCAAATTGTCATGCGATATCATAGACAGTACCTCATCCTCGGAACGAGACCAGTGCATAACAAGGTTTTTCCATTCAATGTCTTCTAAATTTAGCACAGGAGACTTCACCAGAAATTCATTTATAGACTTGCCATCAATGTGTGATTTCCTCAGGTAACATCGATACTGCTGCAATGCTTCCTTGAAAAGCGCAAGCAAGCTTTGCTCGTCATGACTATCCAGATTGACCCTCGCCTACTCACAACAATGTAATGTAAATCATTGATGTGTTCAATCAGCAGAAAACAGGAAAATAATCACCATGAATAATAGCACTTACACGTAAGTGGGACAGGAAGATGTGAAAATGGTGTTTGTCTTCACTATAATCTTCCCATGATGGGAATATATGCACGTAGTCCCTAACAACATTGAAAGCATTGTCTTTTAAACTGGGAATAACTGGAATGGGGTTCCAATCTGCAGGAATTGGCCGTCTCTGCAGTTGGGATAGGTCTTCGGCCGGTGGACTTGCTGTACTTTTTGCTGGAGTGGGATTTTTCTGTGGTACGACTGGTGCTATGGCAACTGAAATCGGCATACCTTTTGCTGGAGTGCAGGTCATGTGTGGTGCGGCTAGTGGTGTGGCCAGTGAAGTATGGGTACAGTCTACTAGAGTCGGTCCTACGTTTTGTGTCACTGGTTGTACAGCCAATATAAGTGGGGTGCTGTCTGATTTCTCCGGCACAACCACCTTTTTCAAGGACTTTGCTGGTGCTCCTTCAGCTTCGGCAATCACCCTCTTCCTTTTTGATGTCTGATGCACAAGAACAGCATTTGAGTGAAAAAACATGGTATGATGACAGATGGAATATGTATTTATAATGGATGGGCATGGCATCTCGACATATATGATGAGTGAACTAAGCAGATGGCGGTGCAACAAAGTAGAAGAAATGCAAGACAACATATGCAAGATACACGCAATCAATAAAACCTTGCCAAATTAGAATAGGCACCTTGATGGGTAAACAGGACAAGCCATCTGCCTTTGACTCCTCGAGGTTAGAATAGTCATTAGGATCATATTCTGAACAAGAATCAACAGGTGGTGAGCGTATGAGTTTCATTGCATCCAGAATGGCACTCAATGCCTTGGTGCCAATTTTGTAAGTCATTGCGGTGTTTAGCTTCAAGAGTGGACTGCTGCTAGTGCGACACAAAGCAGCTACACAGATCATAGTGTAGATATGACGGGAAAACCATAAGCATCAGAGTAAAATCAGCAAAGTGGAACTTGCTGGAATATATGTGCTAGTATTGCTGATACGGCTAGAAAGCCTTCAGATACCAGCTCTCTTCAACTGAAGGTGCGGTACTGTTAATATCAGTGTAACTCTCAAAGGCGACACAACTCCCCGCATTTCCTTGCTATTCTTATAGGATTCAAGTGGGCAGGCCACTACAAATCCTATTCCCATGTTTACAAAATCCTACGAATCAAAGAGGCCCGACGAGTTCAAAGTGCCCATACCAACCGACCGTATAGACCTCTACACTGCAAATGTCCCTGCTCATATTCACTACAAGGAACATACTATACTACTATCATACTCCCTCCGTTCCAAAATAAAAGTCTTGGTAGAGATTTCCACTATGGATCACATACAGATGTATCCAGATACATTTTAGAGTGTAGATTCACTCATTTTGCTCCATATGTAGTCCATGGTGGAATCTATACAAAGACTTGTATTTAGGAACGGAGAGAGTACTTATTAAAGAAGAACGGAAGAGGAACTTGGTAAAGAAGAGCAAGCAGATTTTGGATAATAAAATGTTCGTTGCGCAGTGCCCACACATGATGAACCAGAGCGCATTAAGAAAGCAACTCCCTGCTGTCTCTCTATATGTGGTGCACGTGCTTTTTCGAAAGTAAAGTAGGAACATTAGCTGACCAATTAAATGTTATCTGTTTTAGTAATATCAGCATCATATCAGATTCGTACTTGAGCAACAAGTTTGGAATTATGAGTGGCACGTTGTTTAGCTTGATGGATTCAGGAGCAGTGCTAAGCAGGTACGATGATGGTACTGAATATAAAGGCATGTCTGCATTTGGGTCAGTCGACCATTTCAGGCGGTTGGATGAAGATCCTACGTCTCCTAACCCTTCTCTGATTCTTCCCATACAGAACACCGCACGGGCAGCCGGCCGGACCATCGACCCCCACCGCCTGTGTTCCTCCACCACCCCCACCCCCCGCCCCCACCCGCGTCAAGTTTTCTTCGTTCGGCGAGGCCCCACCACCGCCCCCAACCACCAAAGTCCCCACCTGAGCCCCTTCGTTCGCATCGGCGAACTCCGGCGAGCTCTGAAAAATCGACTGACCCAATTTTGAAATTTAGTCTGCTGTGATTTGTATTGTTGCCATCAAGGATAAAAAGATGGGGGTTTTACCATATTGATTGGATCTATCCCTCTACATCATGTCATCTTGCTTAAGGCGTTACTTTGTTCTTATGAACTTAATACTCTAGATGCAGGCAGGAGTCGGTCGATGTGTGGAGTAATAGTAGTAGATGCAGAATTGTTTCGGTCTACCTGTCACGAACGTGATGCCTATATTCATGATCATTGCCTTAGATATCTTCATAATTATGCGCTTTTCTATCAATTGCTCAACCGTAATTTGTTCACCCCCCATATGCTTTCTTCAAGAGAGAAACCTCTAGTGAAACCTATGGCCCCCGGGTCTATTTTCCATCATATATTTTGAGATCTATAAAACCAAAAACCCAAAAACACCTTGCTGCACTCTATTTATATTTACTTTATTTTGCCTTTTATTTATCTTTTATACCTATCTCTTTTAGGTCTCACTCTTGCAAGTCACCGTGAAGGGATTGACAACCCCTTGTTCGCGTTGTGTGCAAGTGTTTGTTAGTTTGTGCAGGTGCATCTATTGGGGACTTGCTTGTACCTCCTACTGGATTGATACCTTGGTTCTTAATTGAGGGAAATACTTATCTCTACTTTACTACATCACCCTTTCCTCTTCAAGGGAAAAATCAACGCAAGCTCAAGAAGTAGCACGGAGCGAGGGTTCATGACACGTAGTATATATGTATGTATGTCACCCCACTTCGAGCCGGTGAGAGGGATTCATGTGTACACATGCACTCAAACTTAGGTCTGGAATATCACCATGATCGACCTACTATACGGTAACACGAACCAAAAGAAGAAGAATCCACCCTGGTAACCTCTCTTGTTGTCGATCGAAGTGATGGACATCCACACGGGCCCACAAATATATAGGTCGTCGTCGATAATCAAGCGAGGGAGAGTGTCCCAAGACAACCACTACATGCATATGTCCCAAACATATGTATTGTGGTGAGTGATGCATGCATATCTTTGAATACCCAATGCACAACATTTATGTGGTGCATGCATCAAAAAAACGCATAGTCCCCACACAGAGCGAGGTTCATAACGCATCATAGGCTCGCCCCCCCCCCCCACTTCAATCCGGTAGGAGGGATTCATGCGTACACATGCGCTCAATGTATATTATGTAGTCTCGCAGCATGACCTATACCGTAAGACAAACCAAAAATTAATCCCCTCCTAAGTCAAATTAGCCTCTATCGATGTCGGTCAAAGTGATGGACCAAGCGGCCACACAGATGGAAGCATCTCACCGATAACCGCGTGAGTGCGTGCTAGAGGACAACCGCCATTGCTTGCATGTGGGCCAAACATATGTATGGAGGTGTGTGGTTGTGATGTTTGAATACCTAATATGCACAATTTAATGTGGCACCTGCCTCGAAAACCGTAAAGTCCCCACAAGGAACGAGGTTCATGACCCATAGTATATGCTGGTTGCCTCCCCCTCTTCGACGCATAATATATACTCCTACCGTAACACAACCCAAAAATAATCCTCCTAGTTTTTTCAAATTGACCTCTCTCATTGGGTCAAATTAGTGATGGACGACGACCTCGCGGGCCCATGGGGGGAAGCATCGCAGGATAGTGAGTGCCCTATAGGACAATCGCCGTCTGCATGTGGCCCAAAGAGGTGCTTGTGTGATGTTTGAATACTCAATATGCACAACTTCGATGTGGCACCTGCCTCGAAAACCGAAAAGTCCCCACACGGAGCAAGGTTCATGATGCATAGTATGTGTTGGTCCCATCCCCCTCTTCGACATGTTCTATATACTCCTACTGTAACACAAACCAAAAAGAATCCTCCTTGTTGGTCAAATTAACCTCTCTCGTTGGGTCAAAATGATGGAGGACAACCTCGCTGGCCCACATATGGAAGCGTCACATGCGAGTGACTGCCCTATGACGCGTAGTATATGTTGCCCTCCCATCCTCTTCGACGCGTACTATATATATACTCCTACTGTATGTAACACAAAACAAAAAAGAATCATCCTTGTTGGTCAAATTAACCTCTCTCGATGTAGGTCAAAGTGACGGACGATGACCTCGCGGGCCCACAGAGCATCACACGCGAGTGAGTGTCCTAGGAGCATCGCGTGCATGTGGCCCAAAGAGGCATGTCAAACTTTTTCTACAGCGAACATGTGACAAAAGGAGTGTAGTGTTAAAATTTGAAAAACAAAATCAGAGATCATTTGGCCGTTTTTATACATTGATTGATGATTTATTTCCTAGGGATTTAGTGTGCAGAAATCAAATTTGAGCTAGATGAGACTCGTGATGGTGCACCAAAATGGATCGGAAAATCATATAGTATGTTTCCCTGGGTGCATGTTTAGTCCCCATGCAAACAATTTCAAACATTGAGAATCTTGATTTTAAAATCCAGTAAATCCAAAACTTAGTTGAAATGCATGAAACTTATCATGGTGTCATATGGACACCAATAGATTGTGATATTGTATATTTTGTCAAATTTGGGATTTTGATATAATCTTCTTACAGACGGGAGATTAATAATAATTGGCAAACAATAACGCAAACAGATTTTTTATTCGAACCGTGGGTGTTAGACCAACAATGTACGTGTCGTGCTTTGGTTAAGCAATAAAGCGACAGAATTAATCATAAAAAAGGAAAAAGAATATAATACGTGCCACCATGCGTCCTGTGTGATGTACGAGCAGGCGTGAGTTGACGGGACACATGCGAGCAGTCCACTGTGCAGCCAGACCGGGAGGCGTGCGCGTGGTTCGCTGCACAGTGTCACCGGGAGGCGTGCTCATAGCTGTGTGAAATGACGGTAGGCATGCTAGCACCCCACTGCGCAGGCTCACCGGGAGGTGAGCCAACCCTTTGATCGCCGCCAGCCTCGCTCCCACTGCTCCATATGAATGGTGCGCCCGAGCCGCTAGTCATAATAGGCGGCCGAATCCCCCGTCCATAGTGGTCACTGCCGCCTAGAGTGTATGAGGATGCCGCCGAAGCGCACCTTCGGAGGGAGTGGCGACGCCGGGGCTGGTGAAGCACCCGCGCAATGCGTGAAGCTGGGCACAGAGGTTGTGGTCGCCACTGATGAGGTCTCACGCGCGGGCAATAGCACGACCTTGACGTCATCGCCGCTGTCGTGCCTCCCTAGCTGGAGCTGGAGGTCCACGACAACTTTGGTAACGACTCCGACTCCAACGAAAAATCGGTTAGCCCCCCCTTCATTTTTTTGGAATAGAAATCCTATGGTTATGTTCTCTCGGTCCATGAAGTCAGAGTAAGATTTGGTAGATCTGTCTAGTGTATTGATTGTTTGAATGGTACCCGTCTATGGTTAGTGATTAATTGTTTCTTCGGTACAAATGATTTTTTTGCTAATAATCCAACTAGGGTTAGCATTCGTGCTAATAATTCATAGTCAGATCTTGAGAACTGATTTTGAATGTCCTACATATATTTGTGCCATTTTTTCTTTCAGATCTTTAGAATTCATTTTGAATGTCCTATATATATGTTTGTGCCATTTTTTTAAATTCCAGATCTTGAGAATTGATTTTGAATGTCGTACATATATGTTTGTGCCAATTTTTCTCCATATTGGTATGTATACTGATGAGGCTCCGGCCAACGGCGCCGCCGATTGTAGATCCCGCACCCGGCAGCGCGGGCAGAAGCGGCCACGCCCTCTGGATCCGATGAATGCATAGAATCTCGGGCGGACCGCATCAACGATCTCCCGGACACCATCGTTGGGGAGATCATCTCCCTTCTCCCCACCAAGGATGGCTGCCACACATAGGTCCTCGCATCTCTGTGGCGCACTCTGCGGCACATCGTGCCTCTTAATCTCGACTATCGCCAGCTATATGTCGTTCATTATTTTGAACTCCACGGAGCCATCATCTCCTTGCACCAGGGCTCCGTTCAACGCCTGAGCATCCCAGCATGTTGTCTTCTACACATAACCTACACGGTGGATGCCTAGCTGACATCCCATCGATTCAAAAAACTCCAGCAGCTTGAGTTTTACCATTATTACGAAAATAGCTTACCACCAACCGATGTATCTGTGCCCTTGCCACTGATGTCCATCTCATGGTTTTCCTCCTCTCTCTCCACACCGGCACCTTGGCCCGGTTCCATCCATTAGACAATCTGGTACAAATGCTTCGACTCCCACTGCTAAAAATACTTGCCCTTGTGGTGGTTGATCTGTCGGAGGCCTCACTGCGCATCATCATCCACCCCAGCTGCCCTGCCCTAGAGCGCTTGCTCCTTGTTTTTGGAAAAGAAATATGTATCCGTTGTCTCCAAATAAAGGCGCCTCACCTTGTAAGCATGGGAATTTGTTTTAAGGGACAGAAGCTCATCATTGAAGATGCCCCTTCACTTCAAAGGTTGATCCTTGATTGTTGTTATGCACCTTCGCAAATAACTGTGGTCTCTGCACCTAGACTAGAGACATTGGGTGTAATTCGTGATCCGTTTAAAGGTTACAAGATGGTGGTCGGCTCCACACTTATTCAGGTATTGTATATTACCATGAACACTTTTGTAATCATAAGATGCATTCATTTGTGCGCATAAGTTTTATATCATCTTGGAGTACACTGTTGGTACTAATATTATGTTCTATGCTCAATGAAGAGTTTGTCCATGGATAGCATATCAATGGTGTTGGATTCTTTCAAGACCTTACATATCAGTATGTGGTGTTTTGATCTCAACATGATTATTGGCTTGTTGTGGTGCTTTCCATGTCTGGAGAATTTGTATATAGAGGTGATAATTTCACGCACATTGAAAGCCCATATATAATGTACTAGAATTAACAGTCCAGTTGTCGCTCTTTAGACATACTCTTTTTTGAAACATTAACTATTTTCAATCTTGATGTCTCTATTTAGGCACAATCACATGGACAATATGGTATAACCAATTGGTAGCATAAGAAGCACCGGGATTTTCTCAGTTCTCGTGACATTCATTTGAGGACAATAACGCTGGAAGGATATACATCCAACCATGCAAACACTTGCTTTGTCACATTCTTGCTGTTGAATGTGAGGGTACTATTGTCCCTGAGGATTAAGTTTTTTAACAAAAAATTCTCACGGATGGACACGGTGTACAGCATAAAAAGAAGTTTCAGGCGGACAAAAGGGCTTCTGAACATGCTCAGCTTCTATTTACAACAAATTTTCTTCATGTACCAGTAGATTTTCTGGCCCGGGATCTTGATTTTATGGATCAGACCGATCCATTTGATTGTGACTGCCGGAAACTTTGGTTAATTAGATATTATTTCCTTGTTCAATCTAGGTTTTGTCTAAACCTGATGAACAATTAATCCTCGTGCTTTTGTACCGTTTGTAAGCTGTTGTTACATGTTGTTGCCCTTTTCAACTCGGGCATTTCTTTTATTAAATGCCTAGAATAATAAACATTTCCTTGGGTGAATGTTTAGGTCACATGCAAGAAATTGAATGAATTTGAAACATCTGGGCGTCGTGGCGCGGCCGAAAACTTTGAGAAACTTGGTTTTTAAATTCTTGTAAATCCAAAAGTCGCCTGAAAATCATTAAACTTTGCATGGTATCTTGACATGTCACCAGCATGCTGTAGTAAAAAAATTGTCCGATTTTGGGTCAAGTTTTGGTATAAGCTTCTTTCAAACCGGTGCTTCTTTCAAGAACACTCATGGTTCAGATAGGGAATGTGCACCTTTATGGGCTTAACGACATACGCTGCCTCTTCATGCCTTGATTTTTTTTACAGAGGCAACATAGACCAATAGGAGTGTCATGCTGAAATTTGGAATTATTCCGGATTTATTTAGCTTTTTTATACATTAATTGAGTTTTCTAGGCATTTAATGCACATAATTTAAATTTGAACTACATGCACATGCTTCAGTGCACCAAAATGGGTTGAAAAATCATAAATGTGGCCTTGGGTGTATGTTTAGGTCCCATGCAAGAAATGAGATTGAATTTGAAACATATGGGCATCTTGGCTCTGCCGAAAACATTGAGAACCTTGGTTTTTAAATTTCCTGTAAATCCAAAACTCGCCTGCAAATCATGATATTTGCATGTACCCTTGACATGGCACCAACATGTTGTGGTAAATTTTTTGTCCAATTTGTGAAGGCACACACATTAACAACCAACAAAGTCATTTTGGAATAAAGAGCTACCACGTTACAATCGGAAACACAAGTATTATTGAAACTGTGGGTGTTCTACTAACCATCTACGTGTCGCCATGTGTCCCTATTTATACTGGCTAGGAGGCATTGTGCGTGGTAGGTATTTGAGTAGACGGGAGGCGTGCGAGCAGACTGTTGCGCAGGCTCACCGGGAGGCGAGCCCTTTGACCTCCATTCACCGCCCACCTTGCTCCCAACTTCTCCATTAATGCTGCTCGAGCCCCTACTTTAATGGTGTGGCTAGGTCTCAATCGACTGAGACTTAAGAGTGAGAAAAGAAAATCTGAAAAGAAAATTTTGCACAAATCTTGATGAAAGATCTCACGGGCATAGCATGGACTAAGACTTAGCAAGACTGATATATATGACGACGATCGCAATGGATAATAATAATTGTCCTACATATTCAGGAAGATAATTAAAGATGCCACATGCGGCAACATTCGAAAGACACAAGGGTAAAAGAAGAAGGAAGACGCAGAAAATGAAGTAGATCACTGCTCTCTACTTCACCTCGATCTACTTCGCCATCTTCGTCATTTCATCCATGGCGCGGGAGTTCTCGCGGAGAGCGGCAATGATCACTTTCACGTCCTCAATACGTCAGTTGAGAGAATCCACGGATTCCTCCACCAACCTTTAACGCTCGATACGGAGCTTAGCATTCTCATCCATAAGTTTCCTAACCATGACGGTTGTCTTCTTCAACACGACTATTGTCTCCCCGTGCTGCTTCGTCCTGCCGGCGATATTCGCCCTCAGCAGGTCGCGCTCGGTGTGGAGCCTTGCATTGTCATCCCTTAGTCCCCAGATGATGCCAGTCGCCTTATCCAACAAGGCATTGCTCTCCTCCTATAGCTTCGCCCAGTCAGAGATGTCATCCATCAGCTTATTCAGCATAGCGCGCATGCGCCTGTGAGAGCCCTCGCCCTCCCGCGAGAGATATTTCCAGGCCGCCGTGGCATGGCAGGACCTCTCTACAACTTCTGTGGCACAGTGGGATATCTGTGCCGCTTCCGCGGTGCGGACAGACCTCTCCGCAGATTCGGCGGCATGGCGGGACCTCAGTGTTGTTTCGGTGGCATGGTGGGACCTCTATGCTGCTTCGGTAGCGCGGCGGGACCTCTCGGTTGCTGTCGCGGCGAGGCGGGACATCTCAACTGCTTTTGCTTCCATGCTCGCCGCTCTGTGGTCATTTCTCGACCAAGAACTCCTCCCAAGGATCATGGCAGATGCAAGGAACGATGAAGACTTGTTTGTTTGTTGATGAGGAATTGAGGAGGAATGTGCAGTCATTTTCAAGTAGGTAGTATTTATAACCTAGTAATAAGCTGCTAAGTGGGAAACCGTTTAGTCTTTGATTGGTGTGAACAGGTTTGCAATAAATAGCGTGGTAATTTGGAATGTGACGAGAACAAGCTCAAATTTATTGACGGTTCCGGTTTTGGAAGTGCAACATGATTCCCAGATGGCGTAATGTGGGCACGCATTCTCGGATGCGTACGTGGCCTGGGCACCGTAGGATGCACCGCAACCGGCGATGTTAGCACAGAACTTGTTCCATCAACCGTGCACGCTCGTTATTACCATCGCGCATGATTCTTTTAATTATAACACGATTAATTTATGCACTGTGCGTCTGTGTTGGCAGGTATGACGTGGTATATGCATCCGCCGGCTTGTGGAGGGTTATTCCCTCCTATATATGTTCAACTGCTATAAGCAATAATTATGCATGTGCTTACTCGCCGTTGAGGCGGCCGCGGCGCGCTCTGCTTGCGTCCCTCCGCACACTCTACTCTCGCGTCCCTCTGCGTGCTTTGCTTGCCATTGAGGCGCCGCGGCATGCTCGTGTCGTATCCCTCCGCGCGCGCTTTGCCTGTGGTTCAGGCCGGCGCACGATCACACTGGGGCCCCCATATGCACGCGGTTGCATCGCGCGCATCACCACGATGCAGTTACGTGCAGCATGATAGAGTTATGCGCTGCAAAAATTGCCATCCTGACGTGCCGATATTCCAGTCCGTTCGGCCTCGCCATTTATTCCCGCAGCCTTTATAATCTTAGTCTCTCCAACCGTTCGATCACGCCCCACAACACAAACAAGCACACCCACTATGACACATACAGACACTACAAGAAATATGTCAACTAGTGACCTTCTGGCAGTGACCCTGGAAGAATTGGTCATAGATCTATGACCATTTGAGACCAATTGGTCAAAAGCTGTTCGGGGGGCTCCAAACGCTAAACTATATCGACCATTTTGGTCAAAAAGGTCGTAATTTCCTTACACGAAATGGTCACAAAGCAGACAGCACTGATCCGCTGCCTTATTTCTAGCTGGTCATGACCAATATAGATGGTCATAACCTTGTAAGTTGTGGTGGATTGCTATGACTAGGCGCCACCTCATCAGTTTTGCCTATGTGTCATGTCCATGTGTCAATTTTTACCCTAGGTTGTGAAGCAACCTATATTTCAGTCATTCCCAAAATTCCCAAAAAAAATTGGGCATTCTTTACTATCCAAATCATTGCCTCATGACAATATTCAACTCCATTTGCCTGGTAAATCTTCCTCAGCAAATTTCCAAAGTTTTTGTTCACCTCTAACTGTTGTGAAGGAAGTACTAACTAGGCATATCCTAATGAGCTGAATTTTTGCCACATCTTCTGTATTCCCAAATCATAGCTCTCCACCAAATTTGAGCCCCATCTAACAATACATGTGCGTGTGGCTTCAACATTCATATTTCTGTCTAGTGTGGTACGTTGCAAAGTAAGTGACACCTAGGCTCCTCCATTTGAGCTGCAAATATTCCAAGATTGTGTCCATAGTAGATGATCGTCCTCGGCTAAAACTCAGGCCTATTGGCCATGTGCATTTCCCGTACCACTAATCAAACACTTGGGTGCTAATTCATGTTTGAGCATTGTTCGGTCTCCTCGTGAGATTCTTCTGTTGTTATTTTCTTCCAAGCACCTACGTGGGGAGTGCCAAACCTACTAGACATGCCTAGGCTTCCCAGAACGCATGGTAACGCCACGGTCACGCGGTGACCACGCGGCGGGCATGCGAGTCTACGCGCTTTGGAGTTGGGGCCCTGGGCCACCGTCCAAACCTCAATGTATCACCACCAAACCATGTATTTATGCTTAAATAGATACTTATGTACCTAGAAATGATTTTTGAAAAAAAAATAAAGAGCAAACTATGAGGCAGCTATAGTTCAAATTTGACCCGCTTCCTGCTGAATCGGTGGAAATTTGTCTTTTTCACCAGAGGTGGATCAAGGCTTTTGACACCCAACCATTGTGTCAATTGTGCATTAAACATGGCCTAGTATTTTATAAAATTTATTTGGTCCACTTTTACAACATTTATTTGGTAGTTCCTTCACAAAAAAACCTCTCGGGCACTCGAAAAATGGAAAATGAATTTCCGTCCAAATAAAATGAAAACTCCCTTAGGAAACATTGTTTGGAATTCCAAGATGCACCCTTGTGCACAATATGAGATCATTTCAACAAACTATGCCATGAATGTGGCCATAAGATTGATCATTTGGCTTGAAAGCCATGAATCTTCACGCATGATAGCTCATTTCTGAGAACACTTTTTTAAAATATTTGCCGTATTACAAGTTTATTATTTTTCCTAGAAACTTGGTCACATATGATGACACAATGCGAAGGTTTTTTGATTTTTTGATATTTTTTGAATTTTTTATGCCCATTTCAAAATACGGTCAAAACGGCGGGCTTGACCATTCCTAGCTAGCTGTTGAATCTTGGAAACCTTTTGATGTTTCTCTGATTAAATAGATAGTTATGTACCTAGAAATGATTTTTTGGAAAAAATAAAGAGCAAACTATGAGGCAGCTACAGTTCAAATTTGACCCGCTTCCTACTGAATCGGCGGAAATTTGTCTTTTTCACCAGAGGTGGATCAAGGCTTTTGACACGCAACCATTGTGTCAATTGTGCATTAAACATGGCCTAGTATTTTATAAAATTGATTTGGTCCATTTTTACAACATTTATTTGGTAGTTCCTTCACAAAAAAACCTCATTTCGGGCACTCGAAAAATGGAAAATGAATTTTCCGTGCAAAGAAAATGAAAACTCCCTTAGGCAACATTGTTTTCCATTCCAAGATGCACCCTTATGCACAATCTGAGATCATTTGAACAAACTATGCCATGAATGTGGCCATAAAATTGATCATTTGACTTGAAAGCCATGAATCTTCACACATGATAGCTCATTTCTGAGAATACTTTTTTAAAAGAATTACCGTATTACAAGTTTATTATTTTCCTGGTAACTTGGTCACATATAATGACACAATGCGAAGCTTTTCCAATTTTTTGATTTTTTTGAATTTTTTATGCCCGTTTCAAAATGCGGTCAAAACGGCGGGCATGACCGTTCGTAGCTAGTGGTTGAATCTTGGAATTTTTTTGGTGTTTCTCTGATTAAATAGATACTTATGTACCTAGAAATGATTTTTGGAAAAAATAAAGAGTAAACTATGAGGCAGCTGTAGTTCAAATTTGACCCGCTTCCTACTGAATCGACAGAAATTTGTCTTTTACACCAGAGGTTGATCAAATCTTTTGACACCCAACCATTTGTCATTTGTGCATTAAATATGGCCTAATATTTTAGAAATTTGGCTTGGTCCAATTTTGCAACAAATATATGGTATGTCCTTCACAAAAAATCCTCATTTCGGGCACTCGCAAAATGGAAAATGTTTTTTTCGTTCAAAGAATATAAAAACTTCCTTAGGCAACATTGTTTGCCATTCCAATATGCACCCTTGTGCACGATATGAGATAATTTTAACAAATGTCATGAATGTGGCCATACGATTGATCATTTGGCTTGAATGCCATTAATCTCCACACATGATAGCTCGTTTATGAGAACACTTTTTAAAAATAATTATCGTATTACAAGTTTATTATTTTTCCTGGTAACTTGGCCACATATAATGACACTACACGAAGGTATTTCATTTTTTGATTTTTTTTGAATTTTTCATGCTCGTTTCAAAATGCGGTCAAAATGGCGGCCATGACCGTTCCTAGCTAGTGGTTGACTCTTGGAAAACTTTTGGTGTTTCTCTGATTAAATAGATACTTTTGTACCTAGAAATGATTTTTGGAAAAAATAAATAGCGAACTATGAGGCAGCCGCAATTCAAGTTTGACCTGCTTTCTACTGAATCGGCAGAAATTTGTCTTTTTATGAAAGGTGGATAAAAGTTTTTTACACCCAACCATGTGGTCTATTATGCATTAAATATGGCCTAGTATTTTAGAAAATTGATTTGGTCCAATTTTACAACAAATATATGGTAGGTCCTTCATAAAAAAACTCATTTTGGACACTCAAAAAATATTTTTAGTCAACTACGACCAATTTAGATGGTCATAACGTCATACTGCATTCTGATTGGTCCGTGGACGTATCACGCGGATCATGCATCAAACACCGTCGGATGCTCGCGGATCCAACGGCCGTCCTCAACCCTTCCACACCAACCCCGAAACCTAGATGGTCATTTTGCATCCACCCCCCCCGCCTCCTTTCTTTCCAGTTTCCACATACATCCATCGATCCCATTCCAGATCCCCCGTCTCCTCGTTGTCTTGCCCGATGGAGAGAGCTCACCTCCTCCCTTCCAGATCCATCGCCGCCGCCGCCACCTCCCTCCGGCGGAGCTCGCCGTCGTTCATGGCCTCCCCCACGCCCCCTCCTCTCGCCCCTCCCCTTCCCTCACCACCCAACCGAACCAACCAGCCCACCACACACCTCACCTCGTTACCGACGCGCCGCCGCCGTCCCCCACGAATGGTGCCGTCCCCACGATCTGGATCCCCATGAACCAGCCGCTGGCGACCGCATCCACTCCGCCGCCGGCGCCACCTCCACTCCCCTCCCCTCCCCTTCCTAGCTGGAGATCCCCTCCTCTCCAATCCCACCCGCGCTCCACAGCCGAGCCCTACACGCGCGCGCGCGCCAGGGGCCGCCCCGATCTGCGAGATGTGGCGCAGCCGCGTGTCGCGGGGCCTCCGGGAGGCAAAGGCCGCCGCCGCCGCCGCATCCAGGCGCTTCTCCACCACCTCACCATCCCCTCTTCCTCCTCCTGTGCCCCCAAATCCAGCCCCACCGCCGGCGACTCCGCCCTCTACCCCGCTGCCGGCTCCCCCCACCATCTGCTCCTCCCCTCCCCTTCCCTCCAGACTGACTCGACCTAGGCTGGCCGCGTCTTCCAGATCCATCGACAGAGGAGGAGGAGGCGCCTCCTCCCACCGCCACAGCACCCTCGAACCTTCTCTCCTTCCTCGCGCGTGCCCGGAACCCTAGCCACGGCACTCGAGGAGTGCTGGTGGTGCACCAAGCGCTGCCTCGACTGGGGCGTCGGCGGCGGCCCCGACCACATCGTCGACGATGCCACGCTGCTCATCCACCATGGCGTCAAGGCCGACGAGGAGTCCGGCAAGGTCGCCGACCCAGAGTCCACCGACAACCCCGTCATGCTCGCCATCGTCCGCACAAGTACCGCAAGATGGAGGAGAGGCTCGTCAGCGTCTCCGAGGAGACCACCACCGGCGTCAAGCAGATGCAGGAGTCCGGCACTCTCCTGTTCCATGCCATCAACGTCACCAAGAGCAAGGTATACTTCCGTTCTTCCCATTTTACAGAGTTTGAGATCTGATGCTCTGTTTCAGCATAGCATAGAAGTATTGATTCACATGGTTCAAATTACGTTAAAAGCACTGCAACTGTGGTTCAGATTTTGAATAACTTTTTTGTTTATCAGGTTGCCTGCTTAGGTTCCATGGGGCTTCAGTTGCTGAAGCTGCCACGAGATTTATTTATGCGAATAAATTTGCAAAATAGAAAATAGCAATTGCGTGTTGTGCATGGTCTTATTGCTCGGTCACTTTGGGGGTATAAGTTACTGTATTTTGAGTGAATGTTATGGTGCTGTACATATGATGCACTTTAAGGGTACACTCAATGTTTATTACCAATTGAGTTAGATGTTACACATGACAGGACAAATAAATCCAGAGGAGCATCTCTTTCCTTTGTGGGGCTTTTATTTTGCTGCAAAGGTCATTTTACTTCCAAGACCAGCACACGGGTCAATTGTGATGGATTATGAAGTATCCATTGGCCCACTAGAAGTTATATTCGTACTATGTAATACTGTGCATTGCACAGATTTGTAGGTGGTGTAGCTGTAGCAGCATGCTTAGAATAAAAGTTAGCTCGACCTTGAGCTATAAGTTGCGTCAGTCTATATGCTACTTGCATGGAGGCATCAACTTTTACATTCAGAATTTCTCACACAAGCAAGTGTGTTACAGAATTGGAATCAATTGGAAACAACACTTGCATGCCTAGTAGTTAAACCTCGATATGATCATTTGACACAACTTTGATCAATTAAAATCTAAATTTGGTTGAAGACTTGAATTGTGTAGAATTATATTTGTACCACTTTGAGGTTGTTATTCTCTGTTTTGGAAATATATTCATTCTGAGGATGCCATGTTTTTTCTTGCTGATGTTATTCTCTGTTTTGGAAATATATTCAGTTTGGGAATGCCATGTTACACTGACACAACTTATTAGTTTGGTCCTTGTCTGATTTAGTCGTTGCATCTTGTCTTCATCTCCCCTGCCTCCCTCTGATTCCTCATGTGTTTGCTTTGGGTGCAGGTTGCTTTGATCTGTACAAGCTGCTGCTGCTGCTGCAGGTGGACAAGGAAGCCCTCATGGTTGCTGCTGCACTAGAGTCTGCTTTTCATTTTTTGAACAAGATTTATTAATGTTAAGTTGACATTACTGTTGCCTTGAGGTACATACACTTACTAACATAGATCCTGGTATCCTGTTGTTTACTGTAAGACTTGCTGTTTAGCAAGGCTTGAGTAATTTAGTGTACCGCATCTTTAGTTTCAATTGAAAATTTTATCATGCTACTATGACATCTACTGAAAATTTCGAACAAATGAAAGGAGTACTGTAGTTACAAATCGAGCCTACAAATTATGTACATCTATTGTACTCATTTTTAGTTATCTGTAGTTACAAAGCATCAATTGTAAGACTGTAACTAAACATATCTTCTTATCCTCTTTGATTTTACTCATACACATGCTTATGATCCTGTTAACAACATAGCGTTTGTAATATGATCCTGTTTGTAATATGATTACAATAGCAGAGTTGACAACAGAGGGTTTGTAATGCGGCCTCGTTGCTGTTCTCTTTTTCATATGCAGTGCTACTGTTATGTGTGTGATGCTCCAGCTCCATGCAAGCACTGGGGCAAAGGGCTCTGTCAAGCAGGTCTCCTGGTAAGCGTCTCGTTTCCGCTCTGTCCCCCATCCGCCTCTGTCTGTTCGTTCAAACTGGTGGTGCTGCGAGATGGGTTTGCTTGTGGATTCTTGTTTTGGTAGTAGTTTGCTTTGCTATTAGTAAAATGTTCGTACTTTGCTTGCCATGTCTGGTTCTTGTCTTGGTAGTAGTTTGCTTTGCTTATCCAGTAGTATCAGTCAATTGGCCAGCCTGGAGCAGCTTGCTGTTGTACATGATGGTGTTAACTGTGAAAATGCCAAGTGTGAGAAAATTAGACCAGCTGTCCATTTCTTGCCTGAATGCATTCTTTAAATGACATGATGTGCTAGAGACATGCTACTTACTATAAACAAGATGGTGTTTACTGTATTGTCTTTCATGCACATTTGGTGTATTATCTTCTGACCTGCTGGTGTCATATGTACTGTACACATAGAAGGTGAACTATCTTCACTGTTTCTCCCTGCTGCATTGCCTCACCCGTTCTCCTTCTATCTTAGTCTTGATATAACTCTGCAGTTTACTTGAATCTGCAGTTACTTTCAAAAGTATATGCAAAGTGTGTGTGTGTATCCAGTGAACAAATCTGTAGTAATTACTGAGTATACTATCTATTTTCTTTTAGTGGATATTTTCTCCTCAGTTCTCTTTTGACATGTGCAGGTAGTATACTGTGCTGGTGATGTTTTTTCGTTGCTGGGATCATTTGAACCTGGATGTCATGTGTTATGTGATCTGAGCCATATGGCATATTGTAAAAAAAATTATGTATGATGTTTTTTCGTTGCTGAGATCATGTGAAGATGTACTTTTGAAATGCTGCTTTGACAACAAACTTGTATTCATGTGTATATCCTGCTTTGACAGCAAAACTATGAAAATTTCTCAACAATACATATTGGTTAAATATTTGTTTTCCAATTTTCTATGCTTAAAGTTGTACTGCACCTAAAAAGGCTACAGCCTAACTGATGATGTTGTTGTGGAATTGTTTATTTTATTTAAAATAGCAAAAATAATAATAATTCTGCCAAAAGTTATAAAAAACAAAATGAAAAGGCCAGCAAAAACAAAATGAAAAGGCCAACAGAAAAATAAATTTACTAAAAAAGGAAAGGGCCCAGAAAAGAAAAAGACCGTAAAATTTGGCTTGGCCCATTTAGTTGACCATAAAAAAACACAAATAGGCTGAATTGTTGGGCTCGGCCCATGTAGAACGTCGAATTGGACCGGGCTAAATCTTACCAACGACCTTCTCAATTGGTCGCAATTTTGCCACGTCAGATTGCCACGTCGGATCCGACGTGGCCTGGTCAGACAGCCAGCGACCAAAATAGAAGGTCATAGAATCCATGACCTTTTGTTTTGGTCGTGGCCTTCCACAACCTTCTCACAAAGAAGGTCGTTAATTTCAGTTTACGACTGCCAGCTTTTGACCATCTGTTTTTGGTCAAAAAAGGTCGCAAATGAAAATCAATGACCTTTCAGTGACCAATAGTGAGGGTCGCAAGTTGACATATTTCTTGTAGTGAGATAGGCTAGTAGCACCGCTCCAATGGAGTTCGGCATGCATCACATGGAGACCCACATGAGGGAGAAGGACCTCTCTATGGTGTACACCAATGACCCGGCCATGGTGGAGGACTCCATCAATACCATGCAGTAGTTGCTTGCTCAGGATGACAAGTACAAAGTGGTCGGCATCGACCTCCAGTACACCGACGGTTGTGCTGGGTATGATCGGAAGCTTGTCGTCGCCCAGTTGTGCGTGCTCCATCACGTCCTCGTCTACCACTACTCCCTGTCCACAAGGACTTGCGAGCGTTTCACCAGGTTTGTCAATAGCCCCGACTACAAGTTCGCTATGGTGGAAACCATCAACGATGTAAAAACACTCAAGGTTACGGGCTTGGCCCGCAAGAAGCTTTGGACACTACAGGGTCTGGGCCAGCAAGAAGGAGAAGGACTCCCTTATTGACCTCGCCTCGGCCATCATCGACCCCTACTACAAAACATGAAGGAGGATGCCAAGAAAATCCCGCATCCTGGCACAGGGCCTGGATGCGGAAACTGGATGAAGCTCACCTCAAGTTCGCGGCCAAGAATGTGTACACATGCTACGAGATGCACAAGCGGATCGTTGACATGAGGGAGTGCCTCCTTCCTGTAATCGACGAGGGATCAAGCCACCTGCAGAGCAGTGGCGGAAAGCGTCACAAGAAGAGGTAGATGATGATTATGATCATTTTCACCTAGTTAATTATGCATGTAATTGTTTATTTTGGTGTGTGCAAATGTCATGTGTGTACTAGCCACCAATGTAATTCGATGTTTAACTTGGCTATGCAATCATGTCCTTATAAGTATATATGATGTTGTTCTGTAGACGGAGCAAATCACAACGCACATGGACCAAACTAGGGAACCCATCGGTGATGATTTTATTAATCACTGACAACTGTATACCAGCAAGCGTTTGCCCACAAAACACACGGTTTATTAGCAGCAATCGTTTGTGTTATTATCTGTCGTTGCACACATTTCTGATTACGGACTTATATGTCGCGTATCACACACATCTTGTTAAGTTGAACTGTTTCTGCTGTCTTGTCTGATTGCAAATAGTGCATCTGAGTGAACTGTAAATCGCACACACCTTAATATGGCTAGCCATTTATGTTGTTATGCTCATCGCAAACAGTTCGTCTAGATCAACTGTATGCCACATATCGCACAAGCAACTCTAATCTGAATTGTGTTTGATGTATATGCCATCGCAGACGGTTCATATCATTTTTGACGGTTTTCTTACACCACTATTTGCGATTAATACATCGCACATAGTTTCGTCAAATGGTCTCTGATTATAGTGTCGTGTTAGCAGCATCCCGCAGTAGTGTATGCTATGGAAGTGAAGTACAACAAATAAGTAAGAAGTTGTTGTGCCATGGTCCAATTTGTGTTAGAATTCTCTCCAAACCAAATTGAGGACAAAAAATAAGAGCATTCACATGAAGTGAAGGCACATGTTTATTGGACAAAATTACCCTTTTCGGAGAGTTTAGGGGAGGGTGTGCCCGTTTTTTTGTCCTGATTTCTATGTTTTCTAATAATGTAATACCAACGTGGACATGCCTTCGCACATCGCAAGCCTATGTTTTTGTATTTCTATGTCTGTTAAAATCATGTGAATCAATGAAAACCAATGATCATACCAATGCAAACAACAACAATTGGCAAGGCTATGCCCAATATTTTTATTACACATCAAGAAAGGACAAATACATTATGCAAATGCCATTCATCTGAAATCATTGTTTGCTTTATTTGATTATTTCCATTATGAGAATTTTCTTACACTGAAAGCCTATGTACTTGTCGAGGGTGGAGGTGGAGGTGGTAGCTCTATGACTGGAACAAGGTAACCTGCAAAATTTCCATTCTTCGCATCATAATGATGAACATAAGCAATTACAGTAAAGTGTGCACATATATCAACACACACGCACACACACGCACGCACTTACATGTGTGTGTGTACAAATATGACAATATACCAACCTGCACAATGAGTGTGTGGGTGCAACCCGTTGCCGCATACATGTGTAACACTGGCGAACTTGGATAGACTAATCCTAGTCAGTTCGTGAGCGGTGAACCGATCACAGACGCAGTGGATGTCTATCGCAGCTCTTATTGTTTGGCAACATGGGATCCACGGTCGTGGAACCCGGTCACCAAGGTTCTTTTCGATGTTACCCCAGCAGTCTCGCATCACCTTATTTTTGTCGATGGTGCAGTGATCTACCCCTTGGCTTGCTTGTGCATGGCGCGAACAAGAAGAGATAGCCAAAAATACTAGGAGGCATAACACTCCAGCTACTTTAACGCTAGTCATGTTCTATGTTGTGTAGTACTATTGTTGCGCCACTCAGCGTCTTTATATAGTCGTCATAGTGCAAGTTTTCAGACTCTCTTTGTTCATCGATCGATTAATTGGACTATTCTAAATTAGTTGAGAGATATATGACTTAGATATGTTCTCACTTAATGTAGGCACATCTAACTCGTGTATCAAATTATTGGCAATGGATACGTGGATGCAACCTATTAATTGCTGGCAATGGATTAGTTCATTTCAAACTCTTAATAGATATGCATACCCAACATGGATATGTTGATATTTAATGTAGGCACATGTGTGGTTCTTGTAGTACCAAGTTGGTAAAGGATACTGCTAATTAAATGTAGTTTGGTGCATCCAGTTCTTGTATCAAATCGATGGTAAAGGATACGTGGATAAGCCTATCTATCTATCTATCTATCTATCTATCTATCTATCTATCTATTTATCTATCTATCTATTTATCTATCTATCAATCTATCTATCTATCTATCTATCTATATCTACATCTATATCTTATCTATCTATACTTATACTATTTACAGACTCCATAGATAATTTTCACGTAAATTGGTGAAAACAGAAAAATAGAAACCATTGATTTTGTGGTCCTGAATTATTACAGTTGAGATATATTATTAAATCCCATGGATGTTTCAATTGAAAAGAAAACTGGGATTTCAGTCGAGAGAAAAGTTATAGATCTGATCCAATCTAACCAGCTGTTCAGATTCGACAAGATAGATGAGAAGTCATCCAATAGTCAAAATAATAACAGTGTTTCTTTGTTAAGTAGTGCTATAAACGCTCTTATATTTCTTTACGGAGGGAGTATTAACCTAGCCACAACCTAGTTTGTATATCTCCGGACAATTTGGAGTCCATCGATTCTCTCGATCTCATCTCATGGACTTGGCTTGGAGGAACTATGCCACATGATAAATCAGTCCCAATGTAAATCTCCCTGACCTTCTCAACATTCATCACGCCTGTTCCTAGCCATGGATGTCTGCCGGCACCAACCACCATACAAACTATAAGTATGATGATCTAGGGTCATGGTTTTAGGGACTTAGACATAATTTTATTATCTTTTAGATACATTGAGGATGCTGTTACATGAGACCGGCCTTTTAGCACCCGGGAGTCTGGACCCCCTCTTATCATGACCATCCAAGCACAATATGAAACTTTGAGACCTGTGCCATGTCTGAGACGCCAGTTTGATTAGCAGCCTCGTCTTTTGTATATTTAGCAATTTTACCGTGTTTGGAGCGCCACATATCATGCATGCGTTCTCGTGCATCACTAGGCCTAGCCACCTACTGTTTGTAGGCTGTGTAGCTAGCATTGACAGATGTGACCAGTCATCTTTACCTCCAACTCTCTCTCTCTCTACATATTGTCACTTCTCTCTCAGCTAGATGCACTGATCCGACTCTACGAAAAACGCATGCGTAGCCACACCTTTTAGTGAGACTGTGAGAGAGAGCTTTTATCTAATATTTTTAATTAGAGAGAGCTTGTGAGAGACCTGGTTAATAGTATAGCCAGCTGCTGGCTATAAGTCAATGCCATGTCATTTACAGTCCATCTTATAGCCAACATGTACAATAGTACATCAAAATAGTATACTACTTTTTTACTACGTGGCTCACCTTTCATTCTCACAAAATGCCTAGGAGCACGTGCTAGAGCTGGCTCTTCACGAAGAGCCCGCTTACCTTCTCTCTCCTCTTCTCTTTTCTCTAACTAAGCAGAAATATATTAATTTAATCTTTATAGCCGGCTGAGTCAGTACTTGCATGCACGTGAGAAATAGTGTGGAGAAAGACTGTGCGGTGCATGCATGTCAGAAACTTTAATGGGAGAGAGAATTTAAGTGTGGGGAAACAGAGAGCGCATGCCTACCCCTATGACCTGCTGCCTACCCCTATAGACTACATGTCCTATAATTAAAATAGTCAAATGACCTAGATAAGCATGCAGCACCTGCAAATGTTCTGCCCTAGGACAGAACACTACATGAATCTCAGCGGCTCCAGACGGTAGGATAAAAGGGGGTCGGGACCCCGGGAGCTACAACAACTTTCCGCTGTTACAGTGATGGAACATACTTATGGCTACCTGTATGCTCAACATAGGGTGGCACATACTCTATTCCATGAATAATTTAACGTACTAACTGACTGGGTAATCTTTATGGAGCCGGATCCCCTGACGTACGGCCCCCTGCCGTTGGGCCGCTGACGGGTGGGAACGGGCCCACACGTCAGTGTGTGGCCGTACGTCAGACGAGCCGCGTCCAATCTTTATGTGTTTTTTGTTTTCTTTATGTCCTCCGCCGGTTCTTGCAATCTTCTAAAGAAGTCACGTTCAGTTGGTTCCTGTTGGTCCATATATAGTTATTTTCTGATCAGTAGAAACTTGATGTGCTTAATCAAATATAAATCTTGTTGTATGTATATTTTTGATCCAGAGGGCATCACCATCACCTTGATTTTCCTAAAGGAACCCACCTGCCCGCACAAGCTGCATCTATTTTCTAAAAAAACTCGGTGATTTCCTCGCGCGTTGATGCGGGATTTTAAAGATAAATTTTGGATAAATTTTGTATGAATGAAAGGACCAAAATCAACAGCTATTATCTATGGAAGTAATTATGTGTGAACAAAGAGTATGCATGTCTAGACCACTGGAGATAAAAAATTGGGATATGCATGTGCTACCAAATAGTTCTAGTGGATGGTGACATGGCATATTTGGTGATGTAGAGTGTTGCATGTTGAGAGAACTAAACTTGGTGGGGATCAACTATTTAGGTATTATAGATAAGCTGCATGTCCGTGGTAGCTGAACTGCATGCTAGCCGATCTGTTGTTCCACCGTGCACTTAAAATCAAAGGGGAAGCACTCTGCATGTGTCACTTGGGCTGAAAGTTTGGATTAAAGCAGTGTTGCTCTCCAAAATACACTTGATACAAATGCATGGTATGGATTTGAGTTGTTTTTCTGGCCATTTAAATAGGTGGTTCATTTTTTTACCTCGGTTATGTTAATAATCCAGTCTGCTAATACCATGTTACGGTGGATTTTAAGTTCTAACTCCTGGAAAAAAAATAAGGTACATGAATATCCCCTTTCGCCAGATGGAGAAACACACAAAGGAGTTCGCTTGCTTCCACAAGCCCTTCATCACCATCCTACGTCAGCACCATCAGGCTACCTCCAAGTCTATCTATTTTGAACCGGCGCGCTTATAAACACAAATAGGACACAATTTTTGGTAATTCATCGAGAGAAAGAGATATGTTGCATGGCCACATCTAATTACAGCCATGCACTACTAGGGAAAAGCTTATAGGCAGACTCTTACTAGTAGCGAGGGTTTATAACCCTCGCTACTGCTACTTACTAGTAGCGCGGGTTTTTACCCCTCGCTACTACTAAGTTGATACTAACCCGCACTACTACTAAGCGGTCTCTACCGTGCCCTCCCGGGACATGCCATAGTAGTAGCGAGGGGTACAAACCCGCGCTACTACTAAGTTGATAGTAGTAGCGCGGTTTTATACCCCTCGCTACTACTAAGTACGCGGTAGGTGAAATCCCCATATCCTCGGCCGAATCCCTCCTCTCTCCCTCACTTTCCCCCTCTCTCACTTTCCTCCTCTCTCCCTCGTACTCCAGCGGTTGCCGCCGCTGATACACTCTGCTTTCTTCCCCCCCCTCTCCGAGATCCCTCCGGTGGGCGGTCGCCTGAGCTCCTCGCCGCCGCCAAGATGCGGAAGCATGACCTCGGCATCCTCCTCCTCGCCGCCTTCACCGTCTTCTTCTCGCTCTAGGTCAGCCCTCCTCCTCCTCCCCCCCTCTCCGATTCGATCCGGAACCCTAGCTGGCCCATCCCCCTCCTCCTCCGGCAGCACGAGGGCGACTTCTCGTTCCGGGAGGTGTGGTACCACCTGTCGGACGACGGGTTCCCGATCAAGCAAGACGAGGACCGCCTCCCGCCGCCGACCTCAACGGTGACGGCCGCCGCGAGGTGCTGCTCCCCATGCACGGTGCCAAGATCCAGGTCCTCCAGCTCCCGGCCCACGCCGGGCTGGCCTCCGCGGCCGCCCTCGACGGCTTCCACAAGGCGCGCGTCATGGCCGAGATCTCCTTGCACGATTGACAGCACACACGGGATCGAGTTTTTTTTGGGGTTTTCAAATTAATAGTAGTAGCGCGGGTCACAGACACGCGCTACAGATAATTAGTAGTAGCATCTGTCGATCCCATGCTACTACTAACACACGTACTAGTAGCGCGGGATGCACCGCGCTACTACTACTAGTTAGCTGTAGCGTTGTAGTAGCAGCGCAGGCACCCGCGCTACTACTAGCTTTTAACCCGCGCTGCTACTAGGCTTTTTCCTAGTAGTGATGGCTACAACATGACAAAAAGAAGTGATTTCCTACCCAATCGTTGTCATTAAAATATTGTATATTTGGACCACATAACCCTTTTCATATGCGGAATCAGATTGGTGTATAGTGTGGCATGTGTCTATGCATAGCATAATCAGTTACTCCCTCCGTCCGGTGAAGAGTGTACATCTAGAAATTTTAGGACAAATTATGGAGTTAAATAAAAAATGCATTGAAAAGGTGCAAGCCACCATCTCTCTCCTCTTTAATTACCCAACCCCCAATGAGCTAAGTGCATGTAGAAATTAAGAAGACCATGTGTAGATTGTTATTGGTCTTGATTACCGTGTGATGAGAGAGAAGTCTTTTTTCTAATTTAAAGTGCATTGGGAAGATAGAAGTACACTCCTTTGTGGACAAATTTTGAAGCTAGATATACACTCTTCACCAGACGGAGGGAGTACACTGCTGGGATAAGACGTTCATTGTTACAAATCCATTTCACTTAATTTACTCCATGAAGTATATGTTGTTGTGCATGAGAAGACTATCATTCTTCACATTGCAAGAAGTGATGACCAACTAATTAATATCCTTGCTATGGTAGAGGATACGGTAATTACTTTGCTATCTTTCGAGGAGGGGTGCCAAAAGGACTAGAGTGGTTTTTTTAATAAAGGATGTTTTTATTGACTTAAAATGTAGCTTCAAGCATACAGGCCCGTCGATGGAGGGGGCCAAGGTGGGCGACCGCCCAGGGCCCCCAAAAATTTGGGGCCCCCAAATAACTGGGTATTAGTAGTGTGTGTACCAATATAATCACACTTTGCCATTTAAACTAGCGGCAAGGCCTAAGCAAAGTACGCAGCAACAAAAAGCCAGCCCGCAAGGCCTTTTTAAGTGTTCCCATCGATCGCTAACACGCCGCCAGTTCGCCTGCTTCCGCCAAACGAGCAGATGCCGTCTCCTGCCTTCGGCCAATCGTCCACATGCTGCTTTGGCGGTTCCGCCAATTGCCCAAGGTGCCGTCCGCTGCTCCCTCTGCCAATTGCTCGCCTGGAACATCGTCAGCTGACCGCTGCTGCCTTTCGCGTCTGCGGTTCCGCCATCGGCTATAACCCAGATCTCCATCTACTAGGTATACAACTTAATTTTATCATCCCTGTACTTGGTAGATTTCTAATTTTGATCTCCCTGACCTAGGTTAGGAGCAGGCCCTAGTTAGGAGCAGCCGAGTAGGATGATATTATCATCATGTGTCCATGGGCTGGGTATTGATAAATGATAATGAATTTATTTGTCAACGGTGCTAGGTTAGGAGTAAGATATAACAGACTGAAATTGTGTAATAAACTGAGAGTACGCCTGAGTTATATTAGTTCTCATGTTATATGACTGTTTTTAAAATTTTGGGCCCAATTTTGATTCTCGTCCCGGGGCCCCGAATTTCTGGAGACGGCCCTGCAAGCATATACAACTAGGCATGCCCGCGTGGCAGCACGCCGAGCCCTGTTAGTACATTATGTTGAAATTTGTTGTATAACTTGAGGCTTTTAAGAAAATTGTTTTGATTATGGAAATTTAGAGACACAAATATCTATCCTTTATGGAAACTTTTAGTTTATTCCGTACAAAGCAAGGGTCTGCCCAGCAAGTTGAAACTAATACACAACATGGCCAAAAGTGAGGAACTTCAGAATAGTGCTTTCACTAGCTAAAATTTAATAAACTTTCACATTCCATAAAAAAAAACTTAACCAAAACTTACATCTGAACCAAAGTACAACCATTGACATAGTAAAAAAATCAACTATTTTGATCATCACAAAAAAATTAATGTGCATTTAATGGAAAACATTTAGAGATAAAATAATTTGGCCAAGAAAAAAACTATTTCAAATCACAAAAGGCGCTCCAAAGAGTAATTGTGTATATGATTCAAAACAACACTTTGTTACATTCAGGATTTAATTAGGCTGTTGTATATTATGGAATCATGCAGTAATATTAATTCTTACCATAAACAACAAAAGTAAGCAACTCTTAATATAGAAACAACTGTATCACTCGCAGTCAAGGGAGCATGATGTGATGAACTGATGATGGGGAATCTATGGTACCATATACCCAAGAAACAGTGTTCATGGAAACTTTGCTAAACAACCCATGATCAGCTTAAAAGTATTCCTTCGTGTATCTCTGATACGTCTCCAACGTATCTATAATTATTGATTGTTCCATGCTGTTATATTATCAATCTTGGATGTCTTATATTCATTTTATAGAAACTTTATATCTTTTTTTGGGACTAACCTATTGACATAGTGCCCAGTGTCAGTTGTTGTTTTTTGCTTATTTTTTCCTTCACAGAATATCCATGTCAAACAAACTCCAAATGCAACGAAACTTTTTGGAGATTTTTTTCTGCCCAGAAGACACCCAAGAGGCCCAAGTGAAGGAAATATGCCCTAGAGGCAATAATAAATTTATTATTTATTTCCTTATTTCATGATAAATGTTTATTATTCATGCTAGAATTGTATTAACCGGAAACATAATACATGTGTGAATACATAGACAAACAGAATGTCACTAGTATGCCTCTACTTGACTAGCTCGTTGATCAAAGATGGTTAAGTTTCCTAACCATAGACATGAGTTGTCATTTGATTAACGGGATCACATCATTAGGAGAATAATGTGATTGACTTGACCCATTCCGTTAGCTTAGCACACGATCGTTTAGTATTCTGCTATTGCTTTCTTCATGACTTATACATGTTCCTATGACTATGAGATTATGCAACTCCTGTTTACCGGAGGAACACTTTGTGTGCTACCAAACGTCACAACGTAACTGGGTGATTATAAAGGTGCTCTACAGGTGTCTCCAAAGGTACTTGTTGGGTTGGCGTATTTCGAGATTAGGATTTGTCACTCCTATTGTCGGAGAGGTATCTCTGGGCCCACTCGGTAATGCACATCACTTAAGCCTTGCAAGCATTGCAACTAATGAGTTAGTTGCGAGATGATGCATTATGGAACGAGTAAAGAGACTTGCCGGCAACGAGATTTAACTAGGTATTGAGATACCGACGATCGAATCTCGGGCAAGTAACATACCGATGACAAAGGGAACAACGTATGTTGTTATGCGGTTTGACCGATAAAGATCTTCGTAGAATATGTGGGAGCCAATATGAGCATCCAGGTTCCGCTATTGGTTATTGACCGGAGACGTGTCTCGGTTATGTCTACATAGTTCTCGAACCCATAGGGTCCGCACGCTTAAAGTTTCGACGGAGTCCCGGATGTGATCACGGACATGACGAGGAGTCTCGAAATGGTCGAGAGATGAAGATTGATATATTGGACGACTATATTCGAACACCGGAATGGTTCCGGGGGTTATCGGATATATACCGGAGTACCGGGAGGCTACCGGAACCCCCCGGGGGTTTAATGGGCCTACATGGGCCTTAGTGGAGAAGAGGAGAGGCGGCTAGGGCAGGCCGCGCGCCCCCTCCCCCTCTAGTCCGAATTGGACAAGGAGGGGCGCGGCGCCCTTCTTTCCTTCCTCTCTCTCTCCTCTTTCCCCTTCTCCTAATCGAACAAGGAAGAGAGGGAGTCCTACTCCCGGTGGGAGTAGGACTCCTCCTGGCGCGCCCCTCTCCTGGCCGGACGCCTCTCCCCCTTGCTCCTTTATTACGGGGGCAGGGGGCACCCCAAAGACACAACAATTGATCATTGCTCTTTTAGCCGTGTGCGGTGCCCCCCTCCACCATAGTCCACCTCGAGAATATCGTAGCGGTACTTAGGCGAAGCCCTGTGTCGGTAGAACATCATCATCGTCACCACGCCGTCGTGCTGACGAAACTCTCCCTCAACACTCGGCTGGATCGGAGTTCGAGGGACGTCATCGGGCTGAACGTGTGCTGAACTCGGAGGTGTCGTGCGTTCGGTACTTGATCGCTCGGATCGTGAAGACGTACGACTACATCAACCGCGTTGTGCTAACGCTTCCGCTTTCGGTCTACGAGGGTACGTGGACACACTCTCCCCTCTCGTTTCTATGCATCACCATGATCTTGCGTGTGCGTAGGAAATATTTTGAAATTACTACGTTCCCCAACAGTGGCATCCGAGCCTAGTTTTATGCGTAGATGTTATATGCACGAGTAGAACACAAGTGAGTTGTGGGCGATATAAGCCATACTGCTTACCAGCATGTCACACTTTGGTTCGGCGGTATTGTTGGATGAAGCGGCCCGGACCGACATTACGCGTACGCTTACGCGAGACTGGTTTTACCGCCGTGCTATGCACACAGGTGACTAGCGGGTGTCAGTTTCTCCAACTTAGTTGAACCGAGTGTGGCTACGCCCGGTCCTTGAGAAGGCTAAAACAGCACTAACTTGACAAACTATCGTTGTGGTTTTGATGCGTAGGTAAGAACAGTTCTTGCTTAGCCCGTAGTAGCCACGTAAAACTTGCAACAACAAAGTAGAGGACGTCTAACTTGTTTTTGCAGGGCATGTTGTGATGTGATATGGTCAAGATGTGATGAGTTATAAGTTTTTGTATAAGATGATCATGTTTTGTTGAAGTTATCGGCAACTGGCAGAAGCCTTATGGTTGTCTCTTTATTGCATAAGATGCAAGCGCCAAATAATTGTTTTACTTTATCGCTATGCGATAGCAATAGTTGCAAGAGCAATAGTTGGTGAGACGATCATGTGACAACACGTTGATAGAGATCAAGATGATGGAGATCATGGTGTCATGCCGGTAACAATAGAGATCATGCCGGTACTTTGGAGATGGAGATCAAAGGCGCAAGATGATCATGGCCATATCATGTCACATATTTTGATAACATGTGATGTTTATCTTTTATGCATCTTATTTTGCTTAGATCGACGGTAGCATTATAAGATGATCTCTCACTAAATTTCAAGGTATAAGTGTTCTCCCTGAGAATGCACCGTTGCGAAAGTTCTTCGTGCTGAGACACCACGTGATGATCGGGTGTGATAGGCTCTACGTTCAAATACAACGGGTGCAAAACAGTTGCACACGCGGAATACTCGGGTTAAACATGACGAGCCTAGCATATAACAGATATGGCCTCGGAACACTGAGACCGAAAGGTCGAGCGTGAATCATATAGTAGATATGATCAACATAGTGATGTTCACCATTGAAAACTACTCCATCTCACGTGATGATCGGACATGGTTTAGTTGATTTGGATCACGTGATCACTTAGATGATTAGAGGGATGTCTATCTAAGTGGGAGTTCTTAAGTAATATGATTAATTGAAGTTTAATTTATCACGAACTTAGTCATGATAGTATTTTGCAAATAATGTTGTAGATCAATAGCTCGCATTGTTGCTTCACTATGTTTTATATGTGTTCCTAGAGAAAACTAAGTTGAAAGATGATAGTAGCAATGATGCGGACTAGGTCCATGATCTGAGGTTTATCCTCATTGCTGCACAGAAGAATTATATCCTTGATGCACCACTAGGTGTCAGACCTATTGCAGGAGCATATGCAGATGCTATGAACGTTTGGCTAGCTCAATATGATGACTACTTGATAGTTTAGTGCACCATGCTTAACGGCTTAGAATCGGGACTTCAAAGACGTTTTGAACGTCATGGACCATATGAGATGTCCCAGGAGTTGAAGTTAATATTTCAAGCAAATACCCGAGTTGAGAGATATGAAGTCTCCAACAAGTTCTATAGCTAAAAGATGGAGGAGAATAGCTCAAGCAGTGAGCATGTGCTCAGATTTTCTGGGTACTACAATCGCTTGAATCAAGTGGGAGTTAATCTTCTAGATAAAATAGTAATCGACAGAATTCCCTAGTCACCATCACCAAGTTAGTAGAACTTCGTGATGAACTATAGTATGCAAGGGATGACGAAAACGATTCCCGAGCTTTTTCATGATGATGAAATCGATGAAGGTAGAAATCAAGAAAGAGCATCAAGTGTTGATGGTTGACAAGACCACTAGTTTCAAGGAAAAGGGCAAAGGGAAGAAGGGGAACTTCAAGAAGAACGGCAAGCAAGTTGCTGCTCAAGTGAAGAAGCCCAAGTCTGGACCTAAGCCTGAGACTAAGTGCTTCTACTGCAAAGGGAGTGGTCACTGGAAGCGGAACTGCCCCAAGTATTTGGCGGATAAGGAGGATGGCAAAGTGAACAAAGGTATATTGGATATAGATGTTATTGATGTGTACTTTACTAGTGTTTACAGCAACCCCTCGGCATTTGATACTGGTTCAGTTGCTAAGAGTAGTAACTCGAAACGGGAGTTGCAGAATAAACAGAAACTAGTAAAAGGCGAGGTGACGATGTGTGTTGGAAGTAGTTCCAAGATTGATATGATCATCATCGCACACTCCCTATACTTTCGGGATTAGTGTTGAACCTAAATAAGTGTTATTTGGTGTTTGCGTTGAGCATGAATATGATTTGATCATGTTTATTGCAATACGGTTATTCATTTAATTTAGAGAATAATTGTTGTTCTATTTACATGAATAAAACCTTCTATGGTCATACACCCAATGAAAATGGTTTGTTGGATCTCGATTGTAGTGATACACATATTCGTAATATTGAAACCAAAAGATGCAAAGTTAATAATGATAGTGCAACTTATTTGTGGCACTGCCGTTTAGTTCATATTGGTGTAAAGCGCATGAAGAAACTCCATGCTGATGGAATTTTGGAATCACTTGATTGTGAATCACTTGATGCTTGCGAACCATGCCCTATGGGCAAGATGACTAAAACTCCGTTCTCCGGAATAATGGAGCGAGCAACAGATTTGTTGGAAATCATACATACTGATGTATATGGTCCGATGAATATTGAGGCTCGCGGCGGGTATCATTATTTTCTGAACTTCACAGACGATTTGAGCAGATATGGGTATATCTACTTGATGAAACATAAATCTGAAACATTTAAAAAGTTCAAAGAATTTCAGAGTGAAGTGGAAAATCATCGTGACAAGAAAATGAAGTTTCTACGATTTGATCGCAGAGACGAATATTTGAGTTACGAGTTTGGCCTTCAGTTAAAACAATGTGAAATAGTTTCACTACTCATGCCACCTGGAACACCACAATGTAATGGTGTGTCCGAACGTCGTAACCGTACTTTATTAGATATGGTGCGATCTATGATGTCTCTTACCGATCTACCACTATCATTTTGGGGTTATGCATTAGAGACAGCTACATTCACGTTAAATAGGGCACCATCTAAATCCGTGGAGATGACACCGTATGAACCGTGGTTTGGCGAGAAACCTAAGCTGTCGTTTCTTAAAGTTTGGGACTACAATGCTTATGTGAAAAAGTTTCAACTTGATAAGCTTGAACCCAAATCGGAGAAGTGCTTCCTCATAGAATACCCAAAATGTTGGGTACACCTTCTATCACAGATCCGAAGGCAAGATCTTTGTTGCTGAGAATGGATCCTTTCTGGAGAAGGAGTTTCTCTCGAAAGAAGTGAGTGCGAGGAAAGTAGAACTTGATGAGGTAACTGTACCTGCTCCCTTATTTGAAAGTAGTCATCACAGAAACCGGTTCCTGTGACACCTACACCAATTAGTGAGGAAGCTAATGATAATTCATGAAGCTTCAGATCAAGTTACGTACTACCGAACCTCGTAGGTCAACCAGAGTGGTACGGTAATCCTATTCTGGAGTTCATGTTACTTGACTATGACGAACCTACGAACTATGAGGAAGCGATCATGAGCCCAGATTCCGCGAAATGGCTTGAGGCCATGAAATCTGAGATGGGATCCATGTATGAGAACAAAGTGTGGACTTTGGTTGACTTTCCTGATGATTGGCAAGCCATTGAGAATAAATGGATCTTCAAGAAGAAGACTGACGCTGGCGGTAATGTTACTGTCTATAAAGCTTGACTTGTTGAAAAAGGTTTTTGACAAGTTCAAGGGATTGACTACGATGAGACTTTCTCACCCGTAGCGATGCTTAAGTCTGTCCGAATCATATTAGCAATTGCCGCATTTTATGAAATCTGGCAAATGGATAAACAAAACTGCATTCCTTAATGGATTTATTAAAGAAGAGTTGTATATGATGCAACCAGAAGGTTTTGTCAATCCTAAAGGTGCTAACAAAATATGCAAGATCCAGCGATCCATCTATGGACTGGTGCAAGCATCTCGGAGTTGAAATATACGCTTTGATAAGTTGATCAAAGCATATAGTTTTATACAGACTTGCGGTGAAGCCTGTATTTACAAGAAAGCGAGTGGGAGCACTACAGCATTTCTGATAAGTATATGTGAATGACATATTGTTGATCGGAAATAATGTAGAATTATTCTGCAAAGCATAAAGGAGTGTTTGAAAGGATTTTTTCAAAGAAAGACCTCGGTGAAGCTGCTTACATATTGAGCATCAAGATCTATAGAGATAGATCAAGACGCTTGATAAGTTTTTTCAATGAGTACATACCCTGACAAGATTTTGAAGTAGTTCAAAATGGAACAAGTCAAAGAAAGAGTTCTTGACTGTGTTACAAGGTGTGAAATTGAGTAAGACTCAAAACCCGACCACAGCAGAAGATAGAAAGAGAATGAAAATCATTCCCTATGCCTCAGCCATAGGTTCTATAAAGTATGCTATGTTGTGTACCAGACCTATTGTGTACCTCACCATGATTTTGGCAAGAGGGTACAATAGTGATCTAGGAGTAGATCACTAGATAGCGGTCAAAATTATCCTTAGTGGAATAAGGAAATATTTCTCGGTTATGGAGGTGACAAAAGGTTCGTCGTAAAGAGTTACGTCGATGCAAGTTTTGACACAGATCTGGATGACTCTAAGTCTTGATCTAGATACATATTGAAAGTGGGAGCAATTAGGTAGAGTAGCTCCGTGCAGAGCATTGTTGACATAGAAATTTGCAAAATACATACGGATCTGAATGTGGCAGACCCGTTGACTAAATTTCTCTCACAAGCAAAACATGATCACACCTACGTACTCTTTGGGTGTTCATCACATGGCGATGTGAACTAGATTATTGACTCTAGTAAACCCTTTGGGTGTTGGTCACATGACGATGTGAACTATGGGTGTTAATCACATGGTGATGTGAACTATTGATGATAAATCACATGGCGATGTGATCTAGATTATTGACTCTAGTGCAAGTGGGGGACTGAAGGAAATATGCCCTAGAGGCAATAATAAAGTTATTATTTATTTCCTTATTTCATGATAAATGTTTATTATTCATGCTAGAATTGTATTAACCGGAAACATAATACATGTGTGAATACATAGACAAACAGAATGTCACTAGTATGCCTCTACTTGACTAGCTCGTTGATCAAAGATGGTTAAGTTTCCTAACCATAGACATGATTTGTCATTTGATTAATGGGATCACATCATTAGGAGAATGATTTCCGTTAGCTTAGCACACGATCGTTTAGTATTCTGCTATTGCTTTCTTCATGACTTATACATGTTCCTATGACTATGAGATTATGCAACTCCCGTTTACCGGAGGAACACTTTGTGTGCTACCAAACGTCACAACGTAACTGGGTGATTATAAAGGTGCTCTACAGGTGTCTCCAAAGGTACTTGTTGGGTTGGCGTATTTCGAGATTAGGATTTGTCACTCCGATTGTCGGAGAGGTATCTCTGGGCCCACTCGGTAATGCACATCACTTAAGCCTTGCAAGCATTGCAATGAGTTAGTTGCGAGATGATGTATTACGGAACGAGTAAAGAGACTTGCCGGGAACGAGATTGAACTAGGTATTGAGATACCGACGATCGAATCTCGGGCAAGTAACATACTGATGACAAAGGGAACAACGTATGTTGTTATGCGGTTTGACCGATAAAGATCTTCGTAGAATATGTGGGAGCCAATATGAGCATCCAGGTTCCGCTATCGGTTATTGACCGGAGACGTGTCTCGATTATGTCTACATAGTTCTCGAACCCGTAGGGTCCGCACGCTTAAAGTTTCGATGACAGTTATATTATAAGTTTATATGTTTTGATGTACCGAAGGTAGTTCGGAGTCCCGGATTTGATCACGGACATGACGAGGAGTCTTGAAATGGTCGAGACATGAAGATTGATATATTGGACGACTATATTTGGACACCGGAATGGTTCGGGGGGTTATCGGATATATACCGGAGTACCGGGAGGTTACCGGAACCCCCCGGCGGTTTAATGGGCCTACATGGGCCTTAGTGGAGAAGAGGAGAGGCGGCTAGGGCAGGCCGCGTGCCCCCTAGCTCCTCCTCTAGTCCGAATTGGACAAGGAGGGGGGCGGCGCCCCCCTTCCTTCCTCTCTCTCTCCTCTTTCCGGTGGGAGTAGGACTCCTCCTGGCGCGCCCCTCTCCTGGCCGGCCGCCTCTCCCCCCTTGCTCCTTTATATACGGGGGCGGGGGGCACCCCAAAGACACAACAATTGATCATTGATCTTTTAGCCGTGTGTGGTTCCCCCCTCCACCATAGTCCACCTCGATAATATCGTAGCGGTGCTTAGGCGAAGCCCTGCGTCGGTAGAACATCATCATCGTCACCACACCGTCGTGCTGACGAAACTCTCCCTCAACACTCGGCTAGATCGGAGTTCGAGGGACGTCATCGGGCTGAACGTGTGCTGAACTCAGAGGTGCCGTGCGTTCGGTACTTGATCGGTCGGATCGTGAAGACGTACGACTACATCAACCGCGTTGTGCTGACGCTTCCGCGTTCGGTCTACGAGGGTACGTGGACACACTCTCCCCTCTCGTTGCTATGCATCACCATGATCTTGCTTTTGCATAGGAATTTTTTGAAATTACTACGTTCCCCAACACCAAGATGTGCACCAGAGGGGCCCTGTGGAGCCCAGGCACCAAGGCGCGCTGGAGGCCCCTGGCGCGCCCTGGTGGGTAGTGGGGCCCATAGGCACCCCCTGCACCACCTCTCAACTCTATAAATACTCTACTATTCCAGAAACCCTAGGGGAGTCGGGAGATCAGAGTTTCCACCACCTCAAGTTCTAGAACCACGAGATCCAATCTAGAGTCCTTTTCCGGCACCATGCCAGAGGGGTCAACGATCATGTAGGGGTTCTTCATCATCACCCTTGCCCCTCTGATGATGCGGGAGTAGTTTACCATAGACCTACGGGTCCGTAGGCAGTAGCTAGATGGCTTCTTCTCTCTTTTTGATCTACAATACAATGTTCTCCTCGATGTTCTTGGAGATCTATTTGATTTAACTTCTTTTTGTGGTGTGTTTGTTGGGATCCGATGAATTGTGAGTTTATGATCAGATCTATTTATGAATATTATTTGAGTCTTTGTCAAACTCTTATATGCATGATTGTTATAGCCCCGTATGTCTTCTCTGAAACTTTGGTTTGGTTTGGACATCTAGATCGATTTTTCTTGCCATGGGAAGAGGTGCTTTGTGATGGGTTTGATCTTGCAGAGCTCAATCTCGGTGATAGAAAGAGACATGACACGCATGTATCATTGCCATTAAGGATAAAAAGATGGGGTCTATTCCTACATGAATAGATCTTGTCTACATCATGTCATCGTTCTTATTGCATTACTCCGTTTTTTCATGAACTTAATACACTAGATGCATGCTGGATAGCGGTCGATGTGTGGAGTAATAGTAGTAGATGCAGACAGGAGTCGGTCTACTAATCCTGGACGTGATGCCTATATAATGACCATTGCCTGGAAATTGTCATGATTATTTGAAGTTCTACTAATCTTGGACGTGATGCCTATATACATGATCATTGCCTTGGATATCATCATAATTATTTTTTCGGGAGAAGCCTCTAGTGAAATCTACGGCCCCCGGGTCTATTTTCTATCATATTGTTTTCAGATCTATTAATCCAAAAATACCTTGCTGCACTTTTCTTTATTTATTTTATTTTGTGTTTTTGTTAGATCTATTTACCTAATCTCATACAATTTAATCTATCTCAATACCGAGGAGGGATTGAAAACCCCTCTTACATGTTGGGTTACAAGTTTTTGTTATTCGTGTGAAGGTACTGCTTACATAGTTTGGTGGATCCTCCTACTGGATTGATACCTTGGTTTCATAACTGAGGGAAATACTTACCATTGTTGTGCTGCATCATCCTCTCCTCTTCCGGGAAATACCAGCACAGACACAAGCAATCAAGAAGAATTTCTAGCACCGTTGCCGGGGAGGATCAAGTCCAGATCTATCAGGTACCCAATCATAAATCTCATCTCCTTGCAATTTACTTTATTTGCCATTTGCCTCTCATTTTAATCTCCCCCACTTCTAAAACGTTTTCAGAAAGACACAAAAATATTTGCCTTTTTATTTGCCTTCTTTTTCGTTTGCCTTTTTCTCGTTTGATCTTTTGTTTGTTTGTAATCTTGTTTGCTATCATCATCATATCTAGATCTGTAAAGAGTAGTAATGCTTTTGTCACCGGTGCAAGCTCTTTCGACAATCAGTCCGTGCTTTCAAAACTTATGAAAAACAAAGAAAATATTCATGAAGTTGCTAGAGAAAAATTTGATGATTTTGATCCTCATGAAGAGGAAACTACTATCTTGCATGCTAAAAAACTCCGCGTAGGTAGCGGTAATATTATTGGAAAAGGTGTTATTCAAGATTTCTTTACTTGTGCCGGTACGAGGGTCAATCCTTAAAAAACCTCTAGTCTTGTGGATGCAATGTCTTTGCTAATAGTTGAACTTGAAAGACAATTTGTTCACATGCATGCTTGCATACAACGGATCTTATTAGAATTCTCAAATATACATGATCCTTCTGTTAAACGTGTTACCACAATATTTTTAGCGTATGAATTCGAGCATATTATGAAAGAAGCACGTGGATTTTTTGCTCACTACCATATCAGTTGTGGTTGCCCTCCTATAGAGGAGAATCTTTTTAATCAAGAAGATATTAGGAGATTACAATCTCAAGATTATGCCGCTTATAATGAAAACCTAAGAAAAAGGGTTCCTACCGATATACTGATTGATAAGATTTCTGAACTCAATGACAATTTTGCTATACAAAATAATTGATTAGGGTTTGTGCTTAGGGACAAACTTAGGGAGTTTAATCAAAGGAACGTTTATAATGAAGAGATAATTATCAAATATAAAGGGCCCAAGGAGGAATATATTCCTCCCAAAATTGATCTCACAGATCCCTATCCAATTAAATTTAGCCCTGTTGATTATTTTTGCTTGCCACAAAGGACACTTGCAGCTGAAAGGAGGGAATATGAGATGAGCATGGATGATCTCCCTCACTTATATTACAATACTTGAATCTATGGATTATGCCTAGCTAGAGGCATAAAACAATAGAGCTTTTTGGGAGGCAACCCAATGAATAAAATTTATTTTTCTCTTTTTCTTTCTGTTCTAGTGTGTTTGCACCATTATGCTACCGTTATGATTGTGCTTTTTATCTTTTAATTAGTGTTTGTTCCAAGTAAACCCTTAAGGATCATGTTGGGTGATAGTTGATTTGATCTTGTTGGAAAACAAAAACTTTGCGCCCAGTAGCAGAAATGTTAAAAATCACAGAAGCGTGATAAAATTCTGAATTGTTTACACAAGATTGATATACAAATTTCCTATGTTGTCCTAATTTTTTAGAATTTGTGGAGTTATAGAAGTATGGTTAAAGTCCAGATTACTACAGACTGTTCTGTTTTTTGACAGTTTCTATTTTCGTTGCATTGTGTGCTTATTTTGATGAATCTATGGACTATATCGGTGGGTATAAGCCATGGTAAGGTTATAATACAATAGGTATAATGAAATAATAAAATATGAATGGGTTTGCAATAGTACTTAAAGTGGTGATTTGCTTTATTATACCAACGGATCTGACGAAGGTTTTGTTAAGCTTTGTGAGATTAAAGTTTTCAAGTTTTGGGTGAGATCACGATGGATCAAGGAATAAGGAGTGAAAAGACCCTAAGCTTGGGGATGCCCATGGCACCCCAAGGTAATATTCAAGGATAACCAAGCAACTAAGCTTGGGGATGCCCCGGATGGCATCCCCTCTTTCTTCTAACGACCATCGGTAATTTTACCCGGGGCTATATTTTTATTCATCACATATCATGAGTTTTGCTTGGAGCGTCTTGTATTACATGAGTCTTTGCTTGTTTTACTTTTTAGTTTGTCACAACCATCCTTATTGGACACACCTATTTGAGAGATCCATAATTATACTATGATTTCTAAATTTTTTTTGAGCTATGGAATTGCTCTAGTACTTCACTTATATATTTTTGAGCACGGTGGTGTTTTAATTTTGAAGAAATATGCTCTCATGATTCACTTAGATTACTTTGAGAGTTAGTAAAATTTTAAAGAAATATCCTCTCATGCTTCACTTATATTATTTTGAGAGATGGAAATTATTTTGAAGAAATATGTGCTCTCGTTCTTCACTTAGATTTGTTTGAGAGCTTTGTCAGTAGCAATGGTAATATATGAAACTAGTCCCAAAGTGATAGATATTCAAGAGGGGTATAATAAAAACTTCCATGAAGATCATTGGATGTTAAAAACTTGATTCCTTGTAATAGTTTTGAGATATGATGATAGTAATATATGAGTCGGGTTGGTGAGTAATTATGCTTTAGTAAGAATGTTGGTGTTAAGGTTTGCGATTACCTATGCAAGCACGAAAATCAATAGTTATGCAATGAAGTTACATCCTACTTGTGGTGCATTATCCAGTGTTAGTTATGTTTGATGCCCTTTTATGATCGTTTTCATTTCTTGGTTGGTTGCTTCTTAATCTATTTGCTAGCCTCCATTTGTACTAAGTGGGAATACTACTTGTGCATCCGAACTCCTTAAACCAAGTTGTGCCAAATGAGTCCACCATACCTACCTATATGCGGTATTTCGATGTCGTTCCAAGCAAATTAGTATGTGCAGACTCTAATTTTCAAAATGAATTTCCTTTTTGTGTGCCCCTACCGCTCATGAAGCGGCAGGGGGTGGCCAATATTTTCCATGCTAGATATTTTATTCTCAAGATGAGTGTTCATTCACTTATCATTGCATGAGAGCGTGGCAAGGTATTAGGGACGCCCGGTCCCGAAATGAAAAAAAATTATGTTCTTCAATAATAAATTCCTTGGAAAGTGTTGGTATGGAAGGCACCCGCGGATACGGCTAGCCATGGATTGTGAAAGAATGGTGGAAAAAGGAATAAACTTTATTTTCTGTTTGGGAACCGCCTATGATTTATCTAGCATGGAAAGTGATACGTCTCCATCGTATCTACTTTTCCTAATGCTTTTTGCTCTTATTTTGGACTCTAATTTGCATGATTTGGATGAAACTAACCCGGACAGACGCTGTTTTCAGCAGGACAACCATGGTGTTGTTTTTGTGCAGAAACAAAAGTTCTCGGAATTGGACGAAACTTTTTGGAGAATTATTTTAGAACAAATAAAAAATACTGGAACCAAAACCCACTGGAGGGGGGGCCTGGCTGCCCACAAGACACCAGGGCGCGCCACCCCCCTCTGGCGCTCCCTGGTGGGTGGTGGGGCCCTCGGGGCTCCGCTGACCCTAATTCCGATGCTATAAAATCCTATTTTTCCCAAAAAAATTAGGAAAGGAAGTTTCATTGCGTTTTACAATACGGAGCCGTCGTCGTCTCCTGTTCTTCATCGGGAGGCCAGATCTGGAGTCCTTTAGGGATTCCGGAGAGGGGGATCTTCGGTCTTCATCATCACCAACCATCTGCCATGGGAGGGGATCTTCGGTCTTCATCATCCCTTAGTTTCCTTATGGATTTGCTGCACATATTTAATCTCCGGGTGTGGTTGAATTGACAACTCAACTGCTAATACTTACAAATATTCTTTGGCTCCCCTTGTGTCGAATCAATAAATTTGGGTTTAATAATCTACCCTCGAAAACTGTTGCGATCAACTATACTTGTGGGATATCAAAACCTTTTTCTGGTGCCGTTGCCGGGGAGCATAGCTATATTGGTTGAGTCACTTGGGATTTATATCTATTTATCACTATGAAGAATCTTAAAGATCCAAGAACCAAGATCGTTCCCTCTAAGATGAGGGGAGGTAAGGAACTGCCATCACACTCTGCACTTGATTCACCTTCTGTTTTGAATAGACTTGCAACACCAGCACATGCTATTAATCCTGATATGTCGCAAGTTATTGATGATGCTACTTCTTCTATGAATGATGCTTATGATGATACTAGTACATTGCTTGATGATAATGTGCCACTAGGTGAATTTCTTGATAAACAACTTACAAGAGCTAAAGATAGTGAGAATGCTGAAACTGATGAAATTACTGAAACTGATGAAGTCTTTGAAACTGAAAAGTATGAAACACCTACTACACCTAGCTATCCCAGATTTGAATTGCCTAAGATACCTGAGGGTTATGTTATGGATGGAGAGGTAGCTAGAGAATTTCTTTCTTGTAAGGATAGAGACGATCTGAAGAAATTATTATGCAAGTTGAAAGAAAAATATTTGAATGCTAGAATGAAATGTGATCCTAAGTTTGCTACTTCACCTATCTTTGTTACCGATAAGGATTGTGAATTCTCTGTCGACCCAGAGTTGATTACTTTTGTTGAATCTGATCCTTCCTATGGCAATGAAACTGAAACTGTAGTGGCACATCTTACTAAATTAATTGATATAGCCACCCTATTTGCTCATGGTGAGAAAATTCGCTATTACTATATTCTCAAATTATTTCCATTCTCATTAAAGGTTGATGCTAAAATATGGTACAATACTCTTTCTCCTGGTTGTGTGCATAGTCCCGGGGGTATGATTTAGTACTTCTCTGAAAAATATTTTCCTGCTCATAAGAAACAAGCTGCCTTACAGGAAATATTTAACTTCGTGCAAATTGAAGAAGAGAGTCTGCCGCAAGCTTGGGGGAGGCTTATCCAATTGCTTAATGATTTGCCTGATCATCCTCTTAAGAAAAATGAAATACTTGATATCTTCTATAATGGACTAACCGATGCTTCTAGGGACTTCCTAGATAGTTGTGCTGGTTGAATTTTCAGGGAACGAACTGTTGAACAAGCTGAGGAATTATTGAATAATATATTAAAAATTATGATGATTGGACACTACCTGAACCACCTCAACCACTCTGAAGAAGAGGGGTATTTTATTCCTCACTCCTGAAGATATGCAAGAGGTAAAGAAATGTATGAAGGAAAAAGGTATTAAAGCTGAGGATGTAAAGAATTTACCACCGATTGAAGAAATATATGGACCTGACACACCACCACCACCGGTGGTAGAGCTAAATTCTTTATTAAAGTTTGATGAAGGTGATATCCCTTACAATAAACATCCTATTCAGTGCTTATATGAATTTGACAACTACATAATGAAACAAGATCACTTCAATGCAAATGTTATGAAACAATTAAAACAAAACTCTGATATGATTGCTCGCTTGAGTGACTTGTTATTTAGAATCACTAATGATGATAGAGGTGTAGGGAAACATGCCTCTTTGGTACAAACCCAGCAAGAACAAGTTGTTAAATCTCAAAAAGAATTGATTAGTGAAATGAATAATAATAATATGAATGATTATGTTGTTAGAGTAGCAACTAGAGGAGGCAAAATGACTCAGGAACCACTTTATCCTGAGGGCCACCCAAAAATAATTGAACAAGACTCTCAAAAAGTTAATACTAATGCACCTAGTCCTTCTAAAAAAAGAAAAATGATAAAACTTTGCATACCTCTAGTGAACGTGAGATAGAAAAACCTACTGAAGATAACAATGATGTTTCTATTTCTGATGCTGAAAATCAATCTGGTAATGGACATTCACCTAGTGTAATGAAAATGATAATGATGATGTTCATAAAGATGCTCAGAAAGACAATGAAAAAGAACCAGATAATGATGTTTAAATAAAACTTGCTGTTGATCTTGATAACCCACAACCTAAAAATATACATTATGATCAAACAGACTTTGTGGCTAGAAAACATGGTAAAGAAAGAGAGCCATGGGTTCAGAAACCCATGCCCTTTCCACGTAAACCTTCTAAGAAAAAGGATGATGAAGAATTTGAACGCTTTGCTGAAATGCTTAGGACAGTCTATGTCACGACTGGTTTTCCAATAAAAAATATTTATTGAGGAACCGATCCCTTTTACGGACCAGTAGAGAAGCATCCTCCTCACTGGTAGACAATTTCTTGATCACAGAAGAAAAACCAGGAGTACTAAATATAATACAAGGTTGAGCGGAGACTGCTCAACAATTTATTACAAGCACACCGATAATACATAAAGGCGGATAGGGTGGCAAACTACTGACTCACAAAGAAAGCGGTGGTGGATATGTCACAGTGAAGTGGGTGACATGACTCCTGAATCTAACAGCTCTTCGAGCGTCGGAGTGAGGCTCGAGGATTCTTATTATGGGTGGCGGAAGCGTATTTAATACAAGTGACCAATATCCAGGATCGCACGGGACTGACTGGGACTCCTCTAGGCGTCGGACTCACTATCAAACTCTTCATCCATGAGATCGCCTTCGTCAACATCTGGCCAAATCAACAAGCCAGGTGAGTACTATGAAAGTACTCGCAAGACAGTTCAGACATAAGATATAACAAATGTAAACATGATGCATATGAACGGATTAATAGAGCGCACTCAGACAATGAGATAGCAATGCATGGGGAATAAAAGGGAAGTCGGGCGGTAGTCCTCCCGAAATCCCAAAGTAGTACTGAAGGCCAATCGAGTGTCTGAATGACTCCTCGAAAGGATACAAATGAAATAACAATGCCGCAGTCGGGCGTCAAGGCGGCACCACATAAAGGGCTTATATTAGAATATAAATGACAGTGCGTGCCACAGTCGGACGTCTGAGCGACATCACGCAAAGGGCTTATATCAAAAGTAAATGACAAAGTGCCACAGTCGGACGTCTAAGCGACATCACATAAAGGGCTTATATCAAAAAGTAAATAACGAGCATGCCACAGTCGGACGTCTGAGCGACATCACATAAAGGGCTTATATTGAAAGTAAAAGACAAGAGTGCCACAGTCGGACGTCTGAGCGACATCACATAAAGGGCTTATATTTCATAACTTGATATTTCAGTAGCTCATGAATTTAAATCATTTCAAGGGAATATTCAGTTACGAGGTAAATAAAAGGTTAGTCCATCCACAGGAATAACGTCAACCGGGTTTACCATTCAAGCCTGTTCACCGGGGATTTACCATGGAGACTGACATAGGGACTGACATGGATATGGATATGCTGGCCACGGTCCTTGACCATGGACACGATGACTTGGAAGGATTTGACTCTGCAGAGTTTGTACTCTTAACCACAGCCAACGGATTTCAGTAGCCACAAGGGACTAGTTCCGTTTACGGTGTTTTAGGAGAAACACATCTAACCAGTACACACCCATTCAACATTCCGATGCCAGGAATCACCCTCGGCAACGTTCAAGAAAAACCTTGAGACGGGGAGGCTACAACCTCGCGTAGCATGGGATCAAATTTATACCGCGCGCTCTAAGGGGTGCCCCCCTCTCGGTCCCAACCGGAAACACCCATGCCCCCTGACCGGATGACTGGCTTTAATCCAGGGCCATGGAACCCTCATCCCGGCCCCTCTATTTGGTGTATACAAGGAAAGAGGTTAGCAACTTACTAAACCGTATTCTTTGCAGAAAACATGTGGCAGCACGAAAGGGGAGGAACGGTAACGTGGCTCAGTCCACGTTAACGTCGGAGTTTATCGGATGATGTAAGACTGGCATGCTACAACAATACCATCTTACTACCTTTCATGTCACCACATGATCAGGTCATCTCTCATCAAAGATCACAGTAACTTCGAAACGCACGGTCAGTTGCCTTGCATGCAACGTAATACTCACCGATGCTCATATGCCATGCACAAACCATTCGAGCAAACACGCAAAACACCTATCATATCAAATGTTCAAACATGCTTGCCTGGTTCGGAGAAGTCGGAGTCTAGTTCGGCGAAGTTTGCGGCTCCGTCACCTCCTCCGGAACCTACGGTATAACGAAACCGTATACTAACGTGAAAATCGTTGCGTGAATAAAAATTGTTCCAAAAATATTCCAAATAAATACTATAAAAAACTAGACAAAATTATAAGACTGACAGAAAAAGAATCAATCAAAAATCATCTTTTATTAAAAAGATACAAGGGTTTTAGTCCAAGGACTGATCTGTGATGAAACAGAAAAGGTCCAGGGACTTGTTTGAGAAAATAGAAAACGGTTCGGAATGAAATGCGCCAGCCCAAAGAGAAAACGCATTTTGCCCGAAGGCGCTTTCAGAAAACGGTTCGAGGGGGAAAAAGAAGAGAGGCTGACGGGGGGGTCCCACCCGTCAGGTTTAGAACTCCCAACGGAGCTCACCGGCGCCCGAAGGCTGCGGTGGTCGCCGGCGTTGAACCACGGCGAGACAGAGAGATCGGAGGGTACCAAGAGGTTTAGGGTGTTCTTCCGCGTCGGTGGGTGGTGGACTTGGCCGTCGGAGAGCACCACGTCGACGGCGACACTTTCTCCGGCGGACGGTGGTTCGGGCGATGGTGGAGTACTCCGGTGGGTGCTGCAAACTCCAAATTGATGCGCGGGTCAGCAGAGTGGATGTACTAGGGGGCTACTGGCAAGAGTTGATGGGTGGGGGTGCACGCACGGGAGTGAATCGCGCTGGATCCCGTGGCGGGTCGAGGCGGCCGGAGTTGGGGAAGAAGGGGCTCTTCCAGTGGCTTGGCGTGGTATTGGTGGTGTGTAGAGGTGGTGCGGGTTCGAGTTCAAGCTTGGGACCTCCTTTTATAGGCGATCCGAGGGGGTGGCCGTGAACGGGATAGCTCCGGCGAGCGATTACGGCGAGGCAGAGGTTGGGCAGGGGGTTTAGGAGGCTAGGCACCATCAAGGAGGATCACTGGTGTCGTTCCCCCGCTAAACCTCGGTCGGGCTAGGCGTAATGCGCCGATCCTCGACGGGACGGCCGTACGGGCACGGCGGCGGCAGGGAGCGCGCTCCGCGCCTACCAGTTCACGACGACGGACTGCAGCGTTCACGGGTGAGTGGATGGCCACGCGGTGGCCTCTAGTGGCTTGGGCGGCGCTGGACGGCGCCGTCCAACGCTACGCCTCACTGGCGGCCGCAAAGGGCGCTGCTGCCGTCGCTCACGGGGTGGCGCACCTCCTCCTGCTCGTCGCCGACGCCCGCAAACCTCCAGGCGATCGTGCGGCGCAGGGATAAGAAGGAAGCACAGGGCGCAAGGCGCCACCGCGGCTACTGGCGAGATCGAGAACGGTTTCTGAAGAAAACGACAGTGCTCACTGAAACTGGAACTCTGAATATCTGAACTTGACAGTGACAGTGCCCTTCAGGTGTTCGACGAAATGATTTGGCATGCAGAAAAAAAATTCTGGAGCTGGGACTTGGTGAGGTGACCTCTCAATGCATCCAGAGGCTGCCTGAATTTTCTCAGATTTTTAGGAGGAGAAAACAAATGAATTTCATCAAATTTGGCAAATATGGTCCAAACTTGCAGCAAGCACAATTTGAAATATTTGAACTGGAGACCAGTGGATCTTCATGGATGTTGGTTGAGGGCTCTAAGGACTAGCCAGGGAAAAAGGTTTGGAGGCAAAACTTCAAAGGAGAAAAGGTAGTTCCTTTGTAAATCTCCAAGAGCCAAAGTAGAGGGCAGAAATTATTTTTGATAAGAAATAAATGGAAGAAAATTCATGGGGAGGTTCAACTTGCTGGATTTGAAGTATAACTTGACACAAAGATGGGGAATGGCTTTTGGGAGGTGATTTCCACTGAGGTCATGGCAAGAGGAGATTTTGAAAAGGGGAAAAGATCACTCCAAATGCCATAGGGCTATTTAAAAGATTTTCAAAAGCTTAATTTCCCAAATGAAAAATATTTGGTGTTGAGTCCACATAAGATGGAAAAACCTCCAAGACCAAAAATCAAGTCTTGGGTGAATCCAAACAAAACGCTTTTCATAAAAGAAATTTTTTGAGAGGGAGAGTTCTTTAGAAGAAAATTCTAAATAACATCCCTCAAATCAAATAAAAGTTTGAAAAAGCCAGATAAAATTTTTGGGTGTCACAGTCTATTTGCGTACTCGCTTGACTGATATTTTGAAGATGCCCCCTTATGCAAAATACATGAAAGACATTATCACTAATAAGAGAAAAATACCTGCAGCTGAAATCTCTACCATGCTTGCTAATTACTCCTTTAAGGATGGAGTACCTAAAAACTTGGAGATCCGGGAATACCAACTATACGTTGCTCCATCAAAAGAAATTATGTCAAAACTGCTTTGTGTGATTTGGGAGGCGGTGTTAGTGTTGTGCCTTTCTCTTTATATAAAATACTTGATTTGAATAAACTCACACCTACTGAAATATTTTTGCAAATGGCTGACAGATCGACCGCCATACCTATCGATATTTGTGAGGATGTGCCCGTTGTTGTTGCAAATGTTACTATTTTTAACAGAATTTGTTATACTTGAGATGCCCGATGACGACAACATGTAAATTATCCTCGGTAGACCCTTTTTGAATACGGCAGGGGCTATTATTGATTGCAATAAAATCAAAGTCACTTTTCATATCAATGGTAATGAGCATACGGTGCATTTTCCGAAGAAACAATTTTAAGTGAATGGTATTAATGTTATTGAAAAGTCTTCGACAATTACTATTGGAAGTTCTTCGGGTTCATGCCAATTGAAAGTGGTTGATAATAAGACTTGATCAACCTTATTAATGGATTATTTTCTAGAGGCATGTGCTCGATGAATTTAGTAAGCACAACCTTTTGTTTCCACTTTTTGTTTTCTGTTTTTCTTAGTTAAATAAAGTAGAATGCCATGTTTACCCTGTTTTCTGAATTTTCCATGCAATAAAAAATGACCCAAAAATAAAAATGCTCAGAATGCCCTGAAATTTTAACACGACTTTTTCTGAATATTTCTGAATTTCTGGTACAAATAACATCAGAGGGGGGTGCCCTTGGTGCCCACAAGACACCAAGGCACGCCAGCTAACCCAAGCGCGCCTTGGTGGGTGGTGGGGCCCACGTGGCCCCTCTCACTTATCCCTTTAGCCCATCTCATCTCCTACCTCCAAAAAAATCACCATTGCTCTCTCTGGTGTTCTTGCTCTCAAACCCGTGGATTTGGATCTCTTCGCTTGAAGCTCCGTTTCCGAAATTGTTTTGGGGATTGCTACTTGGTATGTGACTCCTCCTTTGCTCCAATTAGTTTTTGCTCTAGTGGTTTATATTTTGAATAATTAGCTACTCTTGGTGCTGCTGTAAATGGGCTTGCATGTTGAATTCTTGGAGTTCCAAGTAGTTTGAATGCTTGATATAGCCTCTAGACATCCATATGAGTAGTTGCTATCAATCTTGTGAAGTTTTGTTGACAAAAAATTTTGTGGGCCACAATTATTAGAATTTTATTCATAGGAAAAAGATGAGTATCTTCCGGAAGTTTTCCTCCAAAAATAATGTTAAGGGAGTCATTGGGGAATCATCGGACAATGACCTCAACACTCCAAGAACGGCGGAGGTGCGGCCGAGCTAATGGACACATAATGACTTCATGGACGAGGCTAGGTTCCATCAAAAGTTTGCCCAATTTGTTGCAAATGCCAGGCTGGCTGACTTCCTCGCAGATGAGTGTGACCAACACCACCTCCTCACAAACTCCTTTGTGCAAAAAAAAATATTTTCTGAATAGGAACAATCCTCCTGAGGTGCGGTTTAATTTATATTCTGAAACCCGTCAGATACCACTCACTGAATTTTGTGAGATATGTTTAATTCCTTCTGACGGGGAGTTAAGAGAGCCTAGACCGACAGAGTTTGAGGAGTTCCTTCTCACTTTCACAATGGGTGATGAAAGAGGCGTGTCGAAAGCCACCGCCACTAGTTTGCAGTTTCCTTCTGTGCATTACTTTGGTTTAAGCTATGAGCACTGGCACCTCTACAAATCTTTGCTTCCCTCTGCGAAGGGTTATCTATTTACTTTTATGCAATTTTTATTTTTATGTTGAGTCTCCATCTTCTCTTATAAAGCACCAACTAGGGAACACTATTGTCATACTTGTGTATTGGATGTAGTTAATATTCGAGTGTGTTTCATGAATGGATCAATGATCAAGCATAATGGGCTAGGGATAACTTTCATTAGCGTTGATATTTTGAAGGACATAGTTGCTTCTTGATATGCTTGAGTATTGATGTCTTCATGTCAAATTATAGACTGTTGCTTTGAATCATTCAAGTCCAAATGTCCATGCTACAAAGAAAAGAATATATGATGAATATGTTAGGTAGCATTCCACATCGAAAATTCTATTTTTTATCATTTATCTACTCGGGGACGAGCAGGAATTAAGCTTGGGGATGCTTGATACGTCTCCAACGTATCTATAATTTTTTATTGTGCCATGCTATTATATTATCAATCTTGGATGGTTTATATACATTTACAAGCAACTTTATATCATTTTTTGGGACTAACCTACTAACTTAGTGCCCAGTGCTAGTTGATGTCTTTTGCTTTTTTTTTACTTTGCAGAATATCAGTACCAAACGAAGTCCAAATGCCATGAAACTTTTTGGAGATTTTTTTCTGATGATAAGGGACCCTGGAAGCTTCTGGAGGCCACAAGAAGATGGAAGAGGGGCCCACTAGGCACCAGGGCACGCCAGGGGCCTCAGGCGCGCCCTGGTGGTTAGTGGGACCCACAAGCATCGTTTTGACCTACCTTCGCGTCTATAAATACTCTAAAATTCCAAAAAACCCAGGGGAGTCCATGAAATACTTTTTCTATCGCCGCAAGTTCCTCAACCACAAGATCCAATCTAGAGGCCGTTTTCGGCACTCTGCTGGAGGGGGAAACTATCACGGAGGGGTTATTCATCATCCTTGCTACCCCTCCAATGATGCGTGAGTAGTTTACCACAGACCTACTGGTTCGTAGTTAGTAGCTAGATGGCTTCTTCTCTCTTTTTGATCTTCAATACAATGTTCTTCTCGGTGTTCTTGGAGATCTATTTGATGTAATGACTTTTTTGCGGTGTGTTTGTTGGGCTCCGATGAATTGTGATTTTATGATCAGATCTATCCATGAATATTTTTTGGGTTTTCTCTGAACTCTTTTATGCATGATTATAATAACTTCGTATTTCTCCTCCAATTCATTGGTTTGGTTTGGCCAACTATATTGATTTATCTAGCCATGGGGAGAGGTGCTTTGTAATGGGTTCGATCTTGCGGTGCTCAAGCCCAGTGACAGAAAGAGACATGACACGTATGTATCATTGCTATTAAGGGTAAAAAGATGGGGTTTATTCATACGTGAGTTTATCTTGTCTACATCATGTCATCTTGCTTAAAGCATTACTCCATTTTTCCATGAACTTAATACACTAGATGCATGTTGGATAGCGGTTGATGTGTGGAGTAATAGTAGTAGATGCAGGTAGGAGTCGGTCTACTAATCTTGGACGTGATGCCTATATACATGATCATTTCCTTTGATATTGGCATAATTATTTGCTTTTCTGTCAATTGCCCAACAGTAATTTGTTTACCCACCATATGCTATTTTCTCGAGAGAAACCTCTAGTGAAAACTATGGCCCCGGATCTATTTTCTATTATATATTAAAACCAAAAATACTTTGCTGAAATTTTATTTTATTTTATTTTATTTTATATTTAAGTTAGATCTATTTATCAAAACATATAAAATTTAATATTTCTCAATACCATTGAGGGATTGACAACCCCTCTACGCGCTGGGTTGCAAGTATTTGTTGTTTGTGTGCAAGTGTTGTTTACATAGTGTTGCTTGGTTCTCCTACTGGATTGATAACCTTGGTTTCATAATTGAGGGAAATACTTATCTCTACTGTACTGCATCATCCTCTCCTCTTCGAGGAAATCCCAATGCAGCTCACAAGTAGCATGCACCGCAATCGGCGAAGTTAGCACATGACTTGTTCCAGGTACCGAGCGCGCTCGTTATTACCATCGCGCACGATACTTTTAATTAGAATGTGTGCCCGTCTACAGCACACGTGTATATATAACGTGACTAATTTCTACACTGTGTGTTTGTGTTGGTACTATAGGTACGAGCTGGTATATGCATCCGCTGGCTTTTGGACGGCTATTCCCTGCTATGTTCAACTACTATATGCAATAATTATGCATGTGCTTGGTCGCTGTTGAGGCGGCCGCGGTGCACTCTGCTCTCGCATCCATTCGCGCGCTCTGGTTGCGTCCCTCCGCGTGCTCTGCTAGCCGTTGAGGCGTCATGGCACGCTAGGGCCACGTCCCTCCTCGCGCGCTCTGCCAACGATTGGGACAAACACGATCACGGTGGGGGCCCCATATGCACACGGATGCGCCGCGCATCGCCACGATGTAGTTACGTGCAGCACAATGGAGTTACGCGCTGCAAAAACTGCCATCCGGACATGCTGATATTCCAGTTCGTCTGGCCTCCCCATTTATTCCAGCGGCCATTATAACCTTGGTCTCTTCAACCTTTCAATCGCCCCCCACAACACAAACAATCACACCCACGACGACACATACAGAGAGAACATATATCTAGCGCCTCTCCAATGGAGTTCGGCGTGCATCAAGTGGAGACCCACGTAAGAGAGAAGGACCTCTCGGTGGTGTACACCAACAACCCGGCCGTGGTGGAGGACTCCATCAACACCATGGAGCAGTTTCTTACTAAGGATGACAAGTACAAAGTGGTCGGCATCGACCTCCAGTACATCGACAGCCGTGCCGGGTATGATCAGAAGGTTGCCGTCACCTAGTTGTGTGTGCGCCATCACGTCCTCGTCTACCACTACTCCCTGGCCACAAGGCCTTGCGAGGGTTTTGCCAGTTTTGTCAACAGCCCCGTCTACAAGTTCGCTACGGTGGACACCATCAATGATGTAAAAGCGCTCAAGGTTACGGGCTTGGCCTGCAAGAAGCTTGTCGACATCCGTGGCCACTATAGGTTCTGGGGCAGCAAGAAGGAGAAGGACTCCCTTGTTGACGTTGCCTCGGCCATCATCGACCCCTACTACGAAAAGATGAAGAAGGATGGCAAGAAAAATCATGCATCTTGGTACGGTGCCTGGATGCGGAAACTTGGTGAAGTTCACCTCAAGTCCACAGCCAATAAGGTGTACACATGCTATGAGATGCACAGGCGGATCATTGACATGAGGGAGTGCCTCCTTCCTGTAATCGACGAGGGATCGAGCCACCAGTAGAGCAGTGGTGGCAAGCGTCACAAGAAGTAGATGATTGTTTATCCTCGTTAATTATGCATGTAATAGCTTACCTTGGTGTGTGCAAATGTCATGTGTGTACTAGCCACCTATGTAATTGGATGTTCAACTTGGCTATGCAATCATGTCGTTGTAAGTATATACGGGGCAAATCACAACGCACACAGACCAAACTAGAGAACCCGTCAGTGATGATTTCATCAATCGCTGACAATTGTATACCAGCAAGCGTTTGCCCACAACACACACGGCTTATTAGCAGCAATCGTCTATGTTATTATTGGTCATCACACACATTTCTGACTACGAACCTGTTTGCCGCGTATCACACAATCTTGTTAAGTTGAACAGTTTTTGTTGCCTTGGCTGATCGCAAACAGTTCATTGATACGTCTCCAACGTATCTATAATATTTGCTTGTTCCATGTTGTTATATTATCATCCTTGGATGTTTTATATTCATTTTATATCAACTTCATATCATTTTTTGGACTAACCTATTGACATAGTGCCCAATGCTAGTTGTTGTTTTTTGCTTGTTTTTTACTTCGCAGAATATCAGTACCAAACGGAGTCCAAATGCAGCAAAACTTTTTGGAGATTTTTTCTGGACCAGAAGACACCCGGTGGGCTAAGAAAGTACTAGAGGGGAGGCCCGTGGTGAGCACAACCCACCAGGGCACGCCCAGGAGCCCAGACGCACCCAGGGGGGTTGTGCCCCCCACGGAACCCACCTGCACCGCCTCTTCGCCCTATAAATTCCCAAATACTCCAGAAACCCTAGGGGAGTCGACAAAACACAATTCCAGCCGCCGCAAGTTCTAGAACCACGAGATCCAATCTAACACCACCACGGAGGGGTTCATCATCCTCATTGGTGTCTCTCCAATGATGCGTGAGAGTCCACCATAGACCTAAGGGTCCGTAGGCAGTAGGTAGATGGCTTCCTTTCTCTCTTTTGATTCTCAATACAATGGTCTCTTAGAGATCTATTTGATGTTACTTGTTTTTTTGCGATGTGTTTGTTGGGATCCGGTGAACTTTGAGTTTATGATTAGATCTATATCCATGAATATTATTTGGGTCTTGTTTGATCTCTTATATGCATGATTATTTATAGCCTTGTATTTCTTCTTCGAATCTTTCGTTTGGTTAGGCCAACTAGATCAATTTTTCTTGCCATGGGAAGAGGTGCTTTGTGATGGGCTCGATTTTGCAGTGTTCTTTCGCAGTGACAGAAGGGGCAGCAAGACACACATGTATCATTGCTATTAAGGCAAGATGGGGGCTATTCCTACATGAATAGATCTCGTCTACATCATGTCATCATTCTTATTCCATTACTCCATTTCTCCATGAACTTAATACACTAGATGCATGCTGGATAGCAGTCGATGTGTGAAGTAATAGTAGTAGATGCAGGCAGGAGTCGGTCTACTAATCTTGGATGTGATGCCTATATATTCATCATTGCCTTGGATATCGTCATAATTATTCGATCTTCTATCAATTACCCAACAGTAATTTGTTTACCCACCGTGTGCCATTTCTCGAGAGGAGCCACTAGTGAAATCTACGGCCCCGGGTCTATTCTTTATCATATTTGCTTTCAGATCTATTTTTATTCGCTTTTATTTTCAGATGTATTATTCCAAAAACCCAAAAATACCTAGCTACACTTTTTATTACTTATTTTATTTTGCGTTTTATTGAGAGCTATTTATCCAATATATCACAAATTTATCTATCTTTTACCGTGAAGGGATTGACAACCCCTCTTGCGCGTCGGGTTGCAAGTATTTGTTCTTTGTGTGCAGGTGTCGGTGTACAAAAAGAGGGGCACGCTTTTGTACCCCTTAACATGTGCACGGGCAGTCGGAGCCGCGCCCACGGTCACGCCAAGTAGAACAGGGGAGGTGAGCCAAGGTAGGACCGAAGCCCAAGATAATCAGAGCAACGCCAAGGCCGAGACCACAAGGAGCAGAGGGACGAAGCAGGCTCCCCCGGCAAGACCCTTGCCGGGGCAGCTCGCCCCACACCAACAGAGCGAGCCACCCTTGAGCCCACGGTCCCCAACGGCATCATTCACGTGGGGCCAGGGCTCGGGAAGGCACCTCTGTGGTGGCATGCAGATCTTTGTGAATACATATTCAAGATCAGATGAGGATGAGAAGACGACGATCCTCGGCAAGATCCTTGCCGAGGAAGGCCACCAGATACCGGGCAAGGCCCTTGCCGGGGACGACAGCGCGCCACGGCAAGACCCTTGCCAGGCCACCCGGCAAGGCCCTCACCAAGGACGCCAGCAGGGCCACCGCCAGGCCCACGCCAACCAAGCTTCCACCACCGTTCACATGCAGCTGCCAGCCCAACCAGCTGGGCGGGCACCTGCGTGGCAACATGCAGCCCCCAGGCCAACTCATCGAGCGCCTGCGTGGCGGCATGCAGATCTTCGTGAAGGCTCCACCACCGCGCCACCTCAGTTGCCTGCCTGCCTACATGGCGCCGCACGCATCGCTGGCCAAGGCGCGTGTCGAAGCGAGGAGGAGTGGCGACGGACGGGACGGGTCTCGCCCCCGTCCCCAATAAAGCAGGGGGACACCTAAGCTACGCATTAAATGCGTCTTGTCTTGTAATACGAGCGATAAGCTCAGGGCACTGTACGCCTTTCCACATCCTGTGTGCCACTGTGGCAGCCCCTTTCAACTATAAAAGGAGGCCCATGGCATACTGGAGAAGGATTCGGCTCTTTCGAACCACGCACTCACCACAGCTAGTTCGAGAGCTCAAAAACTCTTTGAAATACACCCACCAAAGCAGGACTAGGGTTTTACGCATCCTCGCGGCCCGAACCTGGGTAAACGCTCCTCGTGCTGGCTACTGATCCTGCTCTTCTTGCAACCTTGCGCCCCGACAACCGTAGTAGGGATTCTTGTGATCCCATAGGTGTCGTTTCCCCCGACACCTTTGGCGCGCCAGGTAGGGGGCACAATTGTGAGAATCTGGCCTAGTAGCTAACCTAGCGGTTCTTCATCGCCCTTGGCTCCTGAGAAGAAGGCGGCTAGAGGACCGATGCCGGCGCGGCAACAGAAAAGCTAAGTCATTTAGAGCTTTGAGTTATTTCCTCCTATGTATAAGGTTATCGTCCTCGGAGATTTTGCCTATGTATGAGAGACCTGCGCGCAAAGGGGCCCTCCCATAATTGGCAACGCCCTTGTTCTGTTTCGAGTCTGCTCAACATCTCAAGCGGCCGCGTCGAGAGTGGCGGGGTAGCCTTCCGCACCTGGCAATGCTCTCGATTCTGACTCGAGTCAAGCTCGACGGTTCGGGCGGCCGCGCTAAGGGCGGCAAGGTGGTTTGCCTGGCAGCAAGCACACCCGGCAGGCCAATGGGGATCCATTCCCAAGACGCCACCCTGGGTTTACGCGTCGGCAAACCTACCCAGGTAGCGTAGGGTGGACATGCAAAGGAAAATCGAACAGGAAAATAACATGCATGATACTGAAAGTGCTGCAGAGTTATATTACATCGAATTGTTGCTGCGGTTCTAACTAGAGATAGCGATTGTCTTGGTTGTGAACCTGCAGCGGCGATAAAGAACGGGGTGCCTAATCCCGGCGCTGGCCCTCCACCCTCTGAATTTCGCCGACTCGGCTGATGATGGGCTTGATGCGCTCCCTGAGCGGCGCGAGGTCAGTACCCTCCGGCAAGCTCTCCAGCGCGGCGTCGAAGTCGAGGTCGGGGTACCAGTGCGCCACCTTGGTGAGAACCTTGGTCATGGCACCCTGGCAAAGCCTCCGGGACTCGTCGGCCAGTGAGGCCGCCCGGTTGGTGATACGTCTCCAACGTATCTATAATTTTTTATTGCTCCATGCTATATTAACTACTGTTTTGGACATTATTGGGCTTTATTATTCACTTTTATATTATTTTTGGGACTAACCTATTAACCGGAGGCCCAGCCGAGAATTGTTGTTTTTTGCCTATTTCAGAGTTTCGCAGAAAAAGAATATCAAACGGAGTCCAAACGAAATGAAACCTTCGGGAACGTGATTTTTGGAACGAACAAGATCCAGGAGACTTGGACCCTACGTCAAGAAACAAAGGAGGAGGCCACGAGGTAGGAGGGCGCGCCTACCCCCCCCCCCAGGGCGCGCCCTCCACCTCGTGGGCCCCCTGTTGCTCCACCGACGTACTCCTTCCTCCTATATATACCTACGTACCCCCAAACGATCAGAGACGGAGCCAAAAACCTAATTCCACCGCCGCAACCTTCTGTACCCACGAGATCCCATCTTGGGGCCTGTTCCGGAGCTCCGCCGGAGGGGGCATCGATCACGTGGGCTTCTACATCAACACCATAGCCCCTTCGATGAAGTGTGAGTAGTTTACCTCAGACCTTCGGGTCCATAGTTATTAGCTAGATGGCTTCTTCTCTCTTTTTGGATCTCAATACAATGTTCTCCCCCTCTCTCGTGGAGATCTATTCGATGTAATCTTCTTTTGCGGTGTGTTCGTTGAGACCGATGAATTGTGGGTTTATGATCAAGTTTATCTATGAACAATATTTGAATCTTCTGAATTCTTTTATGTATGATTGGTTATCTTTGCAAGTCTCTTCGAATTATCAGTTTGGTTTGGCCTACTAGATTGATCTTTCTTGCAATGGGAGAAGTGCTTAGCTTTGGGTTCAATCTTGCGGTGTCCTTTCCAAGTGACAGTAGGGGCAGCAAGGCACGTATTGTATTGTTGCCATCGAGGATAACAAGATGGGGTTTTTATCATATTGCATGAATTTATCCCTCTAGATCATGTCATCTTGCTTAAGGCGTTACTCTGTTCTTATGAACTTAATACTCTAGATGCATGCTGGATAGCGGTCGATGTGTGGAGTAATAGTGGTAGATGCAGGCAGGAGTCGGTCTACTTGTCTCGGACGTGATGCCTATATACATGATCATACCTAGATACTCTCATAACTATGCTCAATTCTGTCAATTGCTCAACAGTAATTCGTTCACCCACCGTAAAATACTTATGCTCTTGAGAGAAGCCACTAGTGAAACCTATGGCCCCCGGGTCTATCTTCATCATATTAATCTTCCAACACTTAGTTATTTCCTTTGCTTTTTTACTTTGCTTTTATTTTACTTTGCATCTTTATCATAAAAATACCAAAAATATTATCCTATCATATCTATCAGATCACACTCTCGTAAGTGACCGTGTAGGGATTGACAACCCCTTACCGCGTTGGTTGCGAGGATTTATTTGTTTTGTGTAGGTGCGAGGGACTCGCGCGTAGCCTCCTACTGGATTGATACCCTTGGTTCTCAAAAATTGAGGGAAATACTTACGCTACTTTGCTGCATCACCCTTTCCTCTTCAAGGGAAAACCAACACAGTGCTCAAGAGATAGCAAGAAGGATTTCTGGCGCCATTGCCGGGGAGGCTTACGCAAGGTCAAGTCAAGATTTGGACTCCCGACAACGAGCCATTTCTGGCGCCGTTGCCGGGGAGGTCTACGCAAAAGTCAACATACCAAGTACCCATCACAATCCCTTATCTCCCGCATTACATTATTTGCCATTTGCCTCTCGTTTTCCTCTCCCCCACTTCACCCTTGCCATTTTATTCGCCCTCTCTTTTCCGTTCGCCTCTTTTTCGTTTGCTTGTCGTTATGGCTAGTCCTCTATCTTCTCCGTTGTCTCCGGAGAATGAAGTTCTAAATTTTAAGCAAAGGGAGGGAGAAAATCTAAAAGACGCTTGGTATAGAATTTGCAATGCTCAAAATAGATCTGCCAGGAAGCAATCTACTTCCGTTCTTCTCCGCAATTTCTATGTAGGCGCTAATCCTTGGTATAGATATATTCTTGATACCATTACCGGAGGGAATTTCTTGGGTAGCCATACTTTTGACTCTTATAATGCTATGATAGATTTATTTGGCTCACCACCTCTTTTGGTTAATGGAACTATGTTAACTTTGGAGCATGTAATGCAAAGACTTGAAATTATTGAAAATAAGGTTGCTACCGTAGAGTTAATTGAAAATTTGGATAAAAAGATCCAGAACCAAATTACCCAATATGGATCTAAGGTAGGAGTCACTTTGAAAATTATTAAGGAGAAGGAACCCATAGTTAATGAGAGAATAAATCAAGATTCCACTAGAATCGATAAACTTGAGGGTATCATTACCAACTTGGGAACCGCTTTTTCTTCCGTAAAGAATACTCCTAGTCCTCCAACTAAAATTGCTAAGCTTATGTATGTTCCTAAAAACAAGGGTGAATCCTCTAATAAGGAAACTGCGGATCTCAAGTCTATAAGTATTCATCCCAATCTTTTTGCTATCATTAAGGAACCAATTGTTACAAATGAATTTTTTGATCTTGTGCCTAAAAGTTTGATAATTACTAAAAAGAAAGAAATTCCTAAGGATGATAGATGTCTCACTGAAGAATTGCCTACGAAAGATGGCAATACCTAGATCTATCCTTGCTTTTATGCCTAGCTAGGGGCGTTAAACGTTAGCGCTTGTTGGGAGGCAACCCAATTTTATTTTGTTTTTTTTTTGCTTTTTGCTTCTGTTTAGGAATAAATATTTGTTCTAGCCTCTGGTTAGATGTGTTTTTATGTTTTAATTAGTGTTTGTGCCAAGTTAAACCTATAGGATCTTCTTGGATGATAGTTATATGATCTTGCTGTAATTCCCAGAAACTTTCTGTTCACGAAAATAATTGTTAAAAATCACCAGAATGTGATTAAATAGTGATTCCAATTGCTGCTGATCAATAAACAAATTTTCTAGGCTTCCTATTTTGTCTGATTTTTTGGAGTTCCAGAAGTTTGCGTTAGTTACAGATTACTACAGACTGTTCTGTTTTTGACAGATTCTGTGTTTCGTGTGTTGTTTGCTTATTTTGATGAATCTATGGCTAGTAAAATAACTTATAAACCATAGAGAAGTTGGAATACAGTAGGTTTAACACCAATATAAATAAAGAATGAGTTCATTACAGTACCTTGAAGTGGTCTTTTGTTTTCTTTCGCTAACGGAGCTCACGAGATTTTCTGTTGAGTTTTGTGTTGTGAAGTTTTCAAGTTTTGGGTGAAAGATTTGATGGATTATGGAACAAGGAGTGGCAAGAGCCTAAGCTTGGGGATGCCCATGGAACCCCCAAGATAATCTAAGGACACCATAAAGCCAAAGCTTGGGGATGCCCCGGAAGGCATCCCCTCTTTCGTCTACTTCCATCGGTAACTTTACTTGGAGCTATATTTTTATTCACCACATGATATGTGTTTTGCTTGGAGCTTCTTGTATGATTTGAGTCTTTGCTTTTTAGTTTACCACAATCATCCTTGCTGTACACACCTTTTGAGAGAGCCACACATGATTTGGAATTTGTTAGAATACTCTATGTGCTTCGCTTATATCTTTTGAGTTATATAATTTTGCTCTAGTACTTCACTTATACCTTTTAGAGCACGGTGGTGGATTTGTTTTATAGAAACTATTGATCTCTCATGCTTCACTTAGATTATTTTGAGAGTCTTAAAATAGCATGGTAAATTGCTTAAATAATCCTAATATGCTTGGTATTCAAGATTAGTAAAAACTTTCTTATGAGTGTGTTGAATACTAAGAAATGTTTGATGCTTGATAATTGTTTTGAGATATAAAGATGGTGATATTAGAGTCATGCTAGTTGAGTAGTTGTGAATTTGAGAAATACTTGTGTTAAAGCTTGTGATTCCCGTAGCATGCACGTATGGTGAACCGTTATGTGATGAAGTCGGAGCATAATTTATTTATTTATTGTCTTCCTTATGAGTGGCGGTCGGGGACGAGCGATGGTCTTTTCCAACCAATCTATCCCCCTAGGAGCATGCGCGTAATACTTTGCTTCGATGACTTGTAGATTTTTGCAATAAGTATATGAGTTCTTTATGACTAATGTTAAGTCCATGGATTATACACACCCTTCTTCCTTCCACCATTGCTAGCCTCTCTAATACCGCGCACTTTTCGCCGGTATCATACACCCACCATATACCTTCCTCAAAACAGCCACCATACCTACCTATCATGGCATTTCCATAGCCATTCCGAGATATATTGTCATGCAACTTTCCACCGTTCCGTTTATTATGACACGCTCCATCATTGCCATATTGCTTTGCATGATCATGTAGTTGACATCGTATTTGTGGCAAAGCCACCGTTCATAATTCTTTCATACATGTCACTCTTGATTCATTGCATATCCCGGTACACCACCAGAGGCATTCATATAGAGTCATATTTTGTTCTAAGTATCGAGTTGTAATTGTTGAGTTGTAAGAAAATAAAGGTGTGATGATCTTCATTTTTAGAGCATTGTCCCAAGTGAGGGAAAGGATGATGGAGACTATGATTCCCCCACAAGTCGGGATGAGACTCCGGATGAAAAAAAAAGAGGCCATAAAAAAAGAGAGAAAAGGCCCAAATAAAAAAATGAGAGAAAAAGAGAGAAGGGACAATGTTACTATCCTTTTACCACACTTGTGCTTCAAAGTAGCACCACGATCTTCATGATAGAGAGTCTCTCACTTTGTCGCTTTCATATACTAGTGGGAATTTTTCATTATAGAACTTGGCTTGTATATTCCAATGATGGGCTTCCTCAAATGCCCTAGGTCTTTGTGAGCAAGCGAGTTGGATGCACACCCACTTAGTTTCTTTTGTTGAGCTTTCATATACTTATAGCTCTAGTGCATCCGTTGCATGGCAATCCCTACTCACTCACATTGATATCTATTGATGGGCATCTCCATAGCCCGTTGATACGCCTAGTTGATGTGAGACTACCTTCTCCCTTTTTGTCTTCTCCAAAACCACCATTCTATTCCACATAGTGCTATGTCCATGGCTCACGCTCATGTATTGCGTGAAGATTGAAAAGGTTTGAAAACGTCAAAAGTATGAAATAATTGCTTGGCTTGTCATCGGGGTTGTGCATGATTTAAATACTTTGTGTGGTGAAGATAGAGCATAGCCAGACTATATGATTTTGTAGGGATAACTTTCTTTGGCCATGTTATTTTGAGAAGACATGATTGCTTAGTTAGTATGCTTGAAGTATTATTATTTTTATGTCAATATTAAACTTTTGTCTTGAATCTTTTGGATCTGAATATTCATACCACAATTAAGAAGAATTACATTGAAATTATGCCAAGTAGCACTCCGCATCAAAAGTTATGTTTTTATCATTTACCTACTCGAGGACGAGCAGGAATTAAGCTTGGGGATGCTTGATACGTCTCCAACGTATCTATAAATTTTGATTGCTCCATGCTATATTATCTATTGTTTTGGACATTATTGGGCTTTATTATTCACTTTTATATTATTTTTGGGACTAACCTATTAACCGGAGGCCCAGCCCAGAATTGCTATTTTTTGCCTATTTCAGAGTTTCGCAGAAAAAGAATATCAAACGGAGTCCAAACGGAATGAAACCTTCGGGAACATGATTTTTGGAACGAACAAGATCCAGGAGACTTGGACCCTACGTCAAGAAACAAAGGAGGAGGCCACGAGGTAGGGGGGGCGCGCCTACCCCCCCCCAGGGCGCGCCCTCCACCCTCGTGGGCCCCCTGTTGCTCCACCGACGTACTCATTCCTCCTATATATACCTACGTACCCCCAAACGATCAGAGACGAAGCCAAAAACCTAATTCCACCGCCGCAACCTTCTGTACCCACGAGATCCCATCTTGGGGCCTGTTCCGGAGCTCCGCCGGAGGGGGCATCGATCACGGAGGGCTTCTACATCAACACCGTAGCCCCTCCGATGAAGTGTGAGTAGTTTACCTCAGACCTTCGGGTCCATAGTTATTAGCTAGATGGCTTCTTCTCTCTTTTTGGATCTCAATACAATGTTCTCCCCCTCTCTCGTGGAGATCTATTCGATGTAATCTTCTTTTACGGTGTGTTTGTTGAGACCGATGAATTGTGGGTTTATGATTAAGTTTATCTATGAACAATATTTGAATCTTCTGAATTCTTTTGATGTATGATTGGTTATCTTTGCAAGTCTCTTCGAATTATCAGTTTGGTTTGGCCTACTAGATTGATCTTTCTTGCAATGGGAGAAGTGCTTAGCTTTGGGTTCAATCTTGCGGTGTCCTTTCCCAGTGACAATAGGGGCAGCAAGGCACGTATTGTATTGTTGCCATCGAGGATAACAAGATGGGATTTTTATCATATTGCATGAATTTATCCCTCTACATCATGTCATCTTGCTTAAGGTGTTACTCTGTTCTTATGAACTTAATACTCTAGATGCATGCTGGATAGCGGTCGATGTGTGGAGTAATAGTAGTAGATGCAGGCAGGAGTCGGTCTACTTGTCTCGGACGTGATGCCTATATACATGATCATACCTAGATACTCTCATAACTATGCTCAATTCTGTCAATTGCTCAACTGTAATTCGTTCACCCACCGTAAAATACTTATGCTCTTGAGAGAAGCCACTAGTGAAACCTATGGCCCCCGGGTCTATCTTCATCATATTAATCTTCCAACACTTAGTTATTTCCTTTGCTTTTTACTTTGCTTTTATTTTACTTTGCATCTTTATCATAAAAATACCAAAAATATTATCCTATCATATCTATCAGATCTCACTCTCGTAAGTGACCGTGTAGGGATTGACAACCCCTTATCGCGTTGGTTGCGAGGATTTATTTGCTTTGTGTAGGTGTGAGGGACTCGCGCGTAGCCTCCTACTGGATTGATACCTTGGTTCTCAAAAACTGAGGGAAATACTTACGCTACTTTGTTGCATCACCCTTTCCTCTTCAAGGGAAAACCAACGCAGTGCTCAAGAGGTTGCAGTTGGCGTGAAGCCACTCCAGAGCGCCGACGACCTTCTCAAAGAACATGGTCAGACTGCAATTGGCGCTCACGCTCCGCTCCGGGACATACCTCACGTCCGGCATCCCCATGATGGCCAGCTGCGCGGCGGCCTGGTTGGCGACGGTGGCGAGGCGATCGAGCCAACGGTTCTCGCCCTCCACGTGGTCCGCGAAGTTGAGGCCCTCGTTCTTCCGCAACTGCTTCTCGGCCTCCAGCTCCTTGGCCAGGGTCCCCTCTCGGGTTTTGGCCTCCGACAGCACCTTCTCGAGACCCTCAAGCTTCAGCTTGAGGTCTTTGATGGAGTTGTTGGCCTCGGAGAGCTCCCCAGCCTTGCTGACGACCGCGCCCTACGCCTCCGTCAAGGCACTGTTAAGCGTGTCCTTCTCCTGGGACAGCTTCAGGGCCTGCTCCTTCAGCCCGTCGCGCTCCGCCTCCAGCTCCTCCACCTTGCCAGCGTGAACCTGGGCCTGGGCATTAAGTGCCTCTTTGTGCCTCTGCTCCAGCTCACTGGTCCGCTGCAAGACAAGTTTCTCCACCTCTGCATCCTTGCCGCGAAGCATGGCGGCAAGCTTCTCCTCGCGTGCAGCGAGGTCCTCCTCCTGGGAGTTCAGCGCGGCCTCGTTCTGGGTCCGAGCGGCTTCGGCGGCCGCGGCCAAGTTCCTCGCCGTCTCTTGAGCTTTCTCGACATCGGCGAGCTTCATGGTGAGCTCCACGTCGCGCTTGGCCAGCTCTCCCTGAGCAGCCTTGAGCTCCTTGTGGGCCTCGCGGAACCAGTCCTGCGTCTCGGCAACGCGCTTCTGGAGGTCCACCTCCGCCTTCTCCACCACCGCCGTCCTGGACTCAGCCTTGTCCAGGCGGGCGCGGTGGAGCGCCTGGAGCTTCCAGAAGCTGGCACCCATGGCGTGGAGGAGCCGCTCTTCCAGCAAACCGTCGCCACCAACGATTGGCTCATCGACGACTTCAAGCCCGGCAGCGGCAAGCACTTCGTCGTTGAACGCCTCTCCCTCAACGGGTGTCCTGGTGCTCGACGCACCTGGAAGGTGGACGAACAAGTCGTCGCTCACCCTCAGGTACTTGCGGAGCCGGAAGCAGCAGAAGAGGAAGGCTGGTCATCAGCCACCTCCTCCTCCTCCTCGGCAGCGGCCCCGCCGGCCTCTCCGGCAGGCCCCTTGCCGATCTCCTCAGCGGCAGCCCTGCCGGCCTCCCCGGTAGGCCCCTTGGCGGCATCCTCGGTAGCGCCCTTGGTGGCCTCTTCAGCGGTGATCTTCTCGGCGTCCGCCTCGGCGGCCTTGGCAACGTCCTCGATGACAACGTCCACGTCCTCTGGGTTCACCGAGGAGGAATCTGTACGCCGAAGAAGGGGGTGAGGCAAGGCCAGGACCAAGAGCCAGAAAGAAAAAAAGAAACAGGGACGAACGGCGAACGACTTACCTATGCCAGCACCAGGCTGGGAAACGGAAGTCCCCTCCCCGCCAACATTTGGCGTCGAGGCAAAGCCGCCAGCGCCCAAGTTCTCCTCCTCCTCCTCCATGTCCGTGGGCCCGGTGCTTGGCGCCCTTGTCGGGGACGCCCCTTGGGGTGGCGTGGTCGATGGAGGCGGCGTGTTGGGAGTAGCCCTTTGTGGCTCCTGCTGCTGCTGCTCTCCTCCTGCATACCTGGCAAGGTCAGCACTAAAGTGTCGTGCCCCTGACACATGTCGACGGGGGAAGAGTGATGAACTTACGCTGGGGGCTATGCCGGGGGCTGCTGTCCGGGCTGCTCAACACCACCAGTGGCGCCCTCGAAGTACCAACCGGGGGCTAGCCACCCGCCGAGACCTTGGCCCTCTTCACTCTCTGGGCCAGCGTCTCCATGTCCCTGCAAAGGCGAAGACAAGTCAAGACGAGCAACACAGATTGAGGAGGCAGAGATAACGAAAAGGAACCAGATACTTACTCGTCGTCCGCCTCCTCCTCTGCTGTTTTCCTCTTCCTCCTCGGGCTGAGGGATCCATAATCAAAAGTCACCTCCATATCAACATCTGCTGGAGGGGGGGGAAGGAGGTGGTGTCTGGACACGCGTGGACGAAGAAGGGGCGGCTGTCTTCTTCTTCACCGCGGCCTTCGCCAGCTTCTTTGCCGCCGCGGCCCTCGTGTGGCGCCCGGACCCCTCCAAGGTCAGCTGCGGCCGCACAGCCCTGCCGGGCCGGACCGGCTCGCCGGAACTGGCCCGCCGCAGGACTCGCCCTCTCCCCATAGCCGGCGTCGGGCCGGCGGTCTCGGCCTCCTCCTCCGATGACTCGCCGACCACATCTTCATCCAGAGGAGCCTCGGTGCTGGCGCTGCTGGCTTCCCTGGCGGCCGCCGCCCATCGGGCGAGCTCCTCCTCCTCCGCGGCCGTCGCGGCCTTGTCCTCCACACCGCCAGCGCTGCCGGCCTCCTCGGCAAGCTGTGCCTCCCTCGCCCTGGTGGCGATTTAGTCCAGTTCCGCCTGGGTGGTGTCCTGGACAAGCAGCTGCTCAGCGTCGGCGTTGACGTACCCCTCGTGCAGGGTATCAAAGAACTGCTGCACCTCGGCGTCCTCCGGCTCCTTCCAGCTCGGGTCAGGGCCATGCGCGTTGCAGTCCGGCATCATGGCAATGATATCGGACCGGCGCGAGTTATTGCACAACGGGACCACCCCCCGTCGGCAACTTGAACAGAGGCCCCTTGAGGACCTTGTCGGCCTTCGCGGCGGCCCTCGCGACCTTGCCGGTCCGCTCGACCTCGCCGCCGCGGCCCACGTCAAGCTGGAAGAGCCGCTGGCAGAAATGGGCGTGCCCCATCACTATGAAATTGTGGTCGAGGCCGGGACGAAGCCGCATGATGTCGGCGGGGTTCATGAAGAGCCAGGCTGGCCTCCCCTTGTTATGCAGTGGAGCGATCCGGCGACGGATGAAGTCCGCCCCGATCATCTCAAGGGTGAGGCCGGCCTCGATGAGCCGGAGGATCCTGGTGGTGGCAACCGTGAGCTTCTCGTCGTCATCATCGACGTCGCTCCAATCGCTTCTGCGGACCGGCGGCGCCCAGCAAACTTCGCAGAACACCGGCGGGTCCTTCTCCTTGATCCAGCACCACCGGCCCCGCCATTCTTCCCACCTCTCCTTCATGGCGCCCTCCGGATACGCTCCCTTGGATCTTGAGACCCAGGCGATGCAACTGGAGATGGCGCCCCCTGGTTGGATCCGAGGGGAGAAGTAATGGCGAAAGAGCGCCGTGTTGGGGTGCACCCCGGCGAAGCCCTCGCAGAGATGCGCGAAAAGGGCCATGCACGCCACCGCATTCGGAGTAAAATCCAAGAGGCAGAAGCCAAAGGTATGCATGACATCGCTGAAGAAATCGGAGAAGGGAGGACAGAGCCCGCAAGAAAAATAATCGACAAAGAAGGGGTACCGATTTGGGGCAGCCTCGGCGCAGTCGGCGGGGATGACACGCGTGGCTGGATGCCCCGAATTCTCCCCCCCCCCCCATCTTCACTCCCCACAGGGGCTTGAAGGAGTCCCGAAGCTCGAACACGTCAACTGTCGAGGGGAAGAAGGCGGACTGCATCCGCTGCACCGCCAGCGCACTCTCCGGCGGCTCTGCGGCTCCGGCGTCCTTGACCACTCCCTTGCCCTTGGTGGATTTTGGCGCCATGGCAGCTGGGGGAGGAGGGTAGGACAGAGGGCGACGGAAGCACAATGACGGCAAGCAGGAACAAAGCTTGGAGAAGAAGACGAAGGCAAGCGGAGGTTTCCGAGATTGGGGTTGCGCGAAGGGTAAAAGGAACAGTGCGCCTTTATGGGGAAGCCGCGGGTCGCGCTGCCCATTTACTGCGATGTGATGCATGCGTGCAGGAACCGCCCCACGCATGCCGCCCATGTCACGCACACCCCTCCACGACGCGCCGCACGCGCGGGTCGTGGGAGGCGCAGCGCGCGAAAAGTCTTACCACGGTAAAAACCGCCCCGCCTGCCCGCTCACCGTTTTGGGCCTGGCCCAACAACGTGTCACGCTTATGTGTGGCCCAGGCCCGGGGGCTCCTGTCGGTGTACAAAAAGAGGGGCACGCTTTTGTACCCCTTAACCCTGTGCACGGGCAGTTGGAGCCGCGCCCACGGTGACACCAAGCAGAACAGGGGAGGTGAGCCAAGGTAGGACCGAAGCCCAAGATAATCAGAGCAACGCCAAGGCCGAGACCACAAGGAGCATAGGGACGAAGCAGGCTCCCCCGGCAAGACCCTTGCCGGGGCAGCTTGCCCCACACCAACAGAGCGAGCCACCCTTGAGCCCTCGGTCCCCAACGCCATCATCCACGTGGGGCCAGGGCTCGGGAAGGCACCTCTGTGGTGGCATGCAGATCTTTGTGAAGACATATTCAAGATTGGATGAGGATGAGAAGACGACGATCCTCGGCAAGATCCTTGCCGGGGACAACGGCGCGCCACCTCAAGACCCTTGCCGGGCCACACGGCAAGACCCTTGCTGGGCCACCCGGCAAGGCCCTCACCAAGGACGCCAGCAGGGCCACCGCCAGGCCCACGCCAACTAAGCTTCCACCGCCGTTCACATGCAGCTGCCAGCCCAACCAGCTGGGCGGGCACCTGCGTGGCAACATGCAGCCCCCAGGCCAACTCATCGAGCGCTTGCGTGGCGGCATGCAGATCTTCGTGAAGGCTCCACCACCGCCTCACCTCAGCTGCCTGCCTGCCTACATGGCGCCACATGCATCGCTGGCCAAGGCGCGTGTCGGAGCGAGGAGGAACGGCGACGAACGGGACGGGCCTCGCCCCCGTCCCCAATAAAGCAGGGGGACACCTAAGCTACGCATTAAATGCATCTTGTCCTGTAATACGAGCGATAAGCTCAGGGCACTGTACGCCTTTCCACCTCCTGTGTGCCATTGTGGCAGCCCTTTCGACTACAAAAGGAGGACCATGGCATACTGGAGAAGGATTCGGCTCTTTCGAACCACGCACTCACCACAGCTAGTTCGAGAGCTCAAAAACTCTCTGAAATACACCCACCAAAGCAGGACTAGGGTTTTACGCATCCTCGCGGCCTGAACTTGGGTAAACGCTCCTCGTGCTGGCTACTGATCCTGCTCTTCTTGCAACCCCGCGCCCCGGCAACCGTAGTAGGGAGTCTTGTGATCCCATAGGTGTCGTTTCCCCCGACAGCAGGTACCGTTTACATAGTGTTTCTTGGTTCTCCTACTGGATTAATACCTTGGTTTCACAACTGAGGGAAATACCTACTGTAGTTGTACTGCATCATCCCTTCCTCTTTGGGGAAATACTGACGTAGTTTTAAGCGATATCATTCATCCGTGTGAACTGTATGTCGTCTATCACACACACCTTGATATGGCTGACCGTTTATGTTTTTTGGCTCATCGCAAAGAGTTTGTATGGATCAATGTATGCCACTTATCACACATGCAGCTCTAATCTGAATCGTGTTTGATGTCTCCGCTATCGCAAATGGTTCATATTATTGGTGATGGTTTTATTACAACAACGTTTGCGATTAATGCATCGCAAACAGTTTCGTCGAAGGGTCTCAGATTGTAGTGTCACGTTAGCAGCATCATGCAATAGTGATGCAAAGCAACCATCATCGATGTTGACTCTCGTACACGCGGCCAACGACAGCGCAGAGCACCAATAACATATCTGATAGCCCCACCGCTCTCCGATTCGTCTTCCTGTGTGATTAATTGAATTGAAATGCCCCATAGTGACGGATCCTTCCTTGTCTTCCTCGGCTCTGGTGTCACACCGCCACTGCCCGATCTCCTCCACCCCTGAGCACCACCAGATTGCCTCGGGTTCTTGAGCTCCGAATTCACCTCCTGAACATCCTCCGCCAACTCATGATTATCCACTCCTCCCTAGCACCTCTACCGGCGAGCGCCGCCCGTCGCAGCCGCTCAAGCTCATTCCTGTCTGTCCTCCCTGGTACCCTATGTTCTCCGGCACCTCAAGCCACTGAAGCTTCTCTCACGCATCCTCGCAAGCCCGCTCGTGTAGCCACTTGACTGCTCTGGCATCTTCCCGTACATCGTCGTCATGTTTTTGTGCACAGGCGGAATTAGTTCTTAATTAACATCCATTTTACAGAAGCTGGCAAGTGGATCCACCCCTCAAATAATTCAGTAAATAACATTTCAGAAAATAATAGAACAATGACATGTGGGCCCTATATTTTAGATAATAATAATAAGATAATGGCATGTGGGTCCTTATCCAGTTTTCTTTTTCTTTTTATTGGTTGGGGCCCACATGTAAGTGTGAGAGAGGGGGTGAGAGAACGAGTTTTTTTCTGAGTGGGTCCCACGTGTAAGTTACAGATGTAGGTCGAGGCAAAATGTCCATGGAAGGTCCAGTAGACGGTCAAAGGTCTTTGAGCAGATGAAAACGGAACGGGAGGGCATTTCTGTAAGGTCACCTAACGGCAGAGGGGCAAATTTGAGCATGCTTCGAAATATGGGGTAAATCTGAGTAGTGGGTTCGAATTAGGGGAACAAATGTAAAAGTGCCAAAACGAAAACGATATGAAACTAAAATGCCAACTTGTGAAACTCATTATTTGGAATGAGTGAAATATGTTATTATGAAATACTGTTTGCAATGACTGAAATATGTTATTATGAAATATTGTTTGCAACGAGTGAAATATGTCATTATGAATTATTATTTTTGAAATAAGTGACATATGTTATTATGAAATCTTTTTTGAAACAAGTGAAATGTGTTATATGAAATGAGTGAAATCTTTATTTGAATGGTGTGATGGGTTTTAAAATGACCGAAATATGTTATTTTGAAATGAGTAAATATGTTATCATAAAATATTTTTCTAAATGAGTGAAATATGTTATTAGGAAATAAGTGACATACGTTATTATGAAATCATTTTTTTTAAACTCGTTCGTAATATATTCAAGGTTGGCCTTGTTTTAAAGGGCTCTTCGCCATGAGTTCAAATATATATAAAAAATTAAAATCAAAATTTTGCTTAAAGTATATGAATGATTTTAAGTTAGCAAATGTCAAATAAATGGATGAATTAGTTCGGGAGAAAGAAGAGAGAGAATGGACATCACATGCATGCAAGACTACTTTACCATGTGACCAAAAAGTTGGTGGGACCATATTTGCAGGTTGTGTAGTTGTGTATTCCTAAAACAAAATGACTAGCATTTTATACTACACAATGCTGCACGAATATTAAAAGAACGGCTAGGGATGTGCGGTACCTAGTCAATTTTTCTCTTTCAGATGGCCGGCCATGGGAATGAGGTTGAGGAAGTTGATAGCGTAGGCGGCGCTGGTGGCCTGCTGACCCCAGAAGTGGAGCTCCATCGCCAGCAAAACATCGGCCTCAAACCGTACTGTACACACACATTTGAAATTTGCATCAAGATGAGTATATACAGGTAGGAGAAAAGTATGAAATAAACTCTAAATATATTCTTAGTCTTAATCGATCCTTAACCTTAAAATCCTTGAAACTTGCACCCCGTCCTTTCTAATCCGGGTCAATCCCGTTTTTCTTGTTTTTTTGGGGCGTGTTTGGTTGCCAGCATGCAGCCCAACCAGGCCCGCGCGGGATGTGCGTTGCTTGTTTGGTTGCCTGGGCTGCATGCGGTTTGCAACCCGCACGGACCTTAAAGCAGCCCGCAGCCTGGCCCGGCGGAAACTGCCGAATCGGCAGTTTCTCGCGAGCCTGGCTGGGCGTGGCCTCGCGTGCGAGGCAATTGCACGCCTCAGGCAGCGCGGGGGACGGAGGGGACGTCTCATAACTCGCCCCCCACTCTTCTGTCACCGCCCAGTCGCACTGTTCCCACCGCTCCCTCTCTCCCTCACCGCCCCTTCCTCTCCTCTCCTCCGATGGCTCCGCCTCGCCCACCGCCGCGCCGCCCTCTGACCCCCGTCGACCAGCGCATCGCCAGCATCCAGGAGCGCTAGCTGGCCGGGCTCCAGAACTCAGGGCGGGACCTAGCGTTGGCGCTGCGAGCGTCGTCCCCCATCTGCTGCCGGCCACCACCAGCAATGGCCTATGCGGTGCCGGCCATTTCGGCCGTTCCTGCTCCGCCGCGGATTCCGGACCTCGTGGTCTTGGGCTCGGCGCCGGCGCCATCGACCGAGCCGCCGCTTGTTGGGACCCCATTGGGCAGGGGGTTTTCTTGACCCCTGTCCAAGGGTTTTCTCCTATCGGCGGGACGTCCTCCTCGACCTCTGGCGTGGCGATGAGCACGGGGCCGATGACGCAGGCCGTCGCCAGGGCCGGCTCCTCCTCTGCTCCGCCACCTCTCTCCTTCCCGCTGGGGTTTTCACCCCGGCCGCGGTTTGCTGCGACTGTGCGTGCTCCAGTGAGTCAAACCCCCTCAATGCTTGCTCGTAGATGTAGATTAGGGGTTTAATTCTTAGGCATGTGCTAGTAGTTAGTGGATTCGATAGGATTAGATAGGATTGGAGTAGATCCGATTAGATGCGATCCCAATCGTATCCAATCAGACTGATCTGTTCTTGTTTTGTATAGTGTGTGTCCTAGGATCTGCTACTGCTACTGCTAGTGTGTCCTAGGATCTATGTTCATGCTAGTAGCTCTGGTTGTTTGGTTCTTGGCCTGACAAAAGGATAGCTTGCCTGGCTTGAATTCCTTGTACCGTAATTAACCTGGTCTGTGCTCCAAGCATTGTAATCAGCCTAGGTCAGGCGACCCTAATCGGACGCCTGGACGTGCGGCCACACGGCTAAAAGCTGCCTGGGTGGATATTAAATGCAAAAGTAAACCCACCGACTGCATGGATGGGACGTCAATACTCTACCTGCTTAGGCACCAACCAAACGCCTTTATACTACGCCTGCCTGGTCAGGAAGAGAAACTCCGCCATCTCGTGTCCACACCAGGCACCTTTCAGCTTCCAGACAGGAGGGCCAGGATAAGAACCAAACTGACCCTGAATCACCCAGTGCTAGGCGCCAGGGTGGAAAGGGCAAGCTTTGTCTCGCCCGCAGCGAGATGGGTGCGGTTATGTATCGGTTGTTGCGATACATTGCGCAACATCACCTGTGGCAGTAGTACCTCATAAACGGGCGGTCCAGTGTTGGGGAACGTAGTATTTCAAAAAAAATGCCTACGATCACGCAATATCTATCTAGGAGAAGCATAGCAACGAGCGGGGAGAGTGTGTCCACGTACCCTCGTAGACCGAAAGCGGAAGCGTTTAGTAACGCGGTTGATGTAGTCGAACGTCTTCGCGATCCAACCAATCCAAGCACCGAACATACGGCACCTCCGCGTTCAGCACACGTTCGGCTCAATGACGTCCCTCAAGCTCTTGATCCAGTTGAGGCCGAGGGAGAGTTCCGTCAGCACGACGGCGTGGTGACGGTGATGATGAAGTTACCGGCGCAGGGCTTCGCCTAAGCACTACGACGATATGACCGAGGTGTGTAACTGTGGAGGGGGCACCGCACACGGCTAAGACAAATCTTGGTGTCTCTTTGGGATGCCTGCTCCCCACGCATATAAAGGAGCGAGGGAGGAGGAGGCCGACCTAGGAGGAGGCGCGCGCCAAGGGGGGGCAATCCTACTCCAAGTAGGTTTGCCCCCCTTTCCTATTCCTACTAGGAGAAGGAGGAAAGAGGGGGCCGGCCCCCCCAAACCCTAAACCAATTCAGTTTGGGCCTAGGGGGGCGCGCCCCACACCTTGCTTGCTACCCTCTTTCTCCACTAGGGCCCAATAAGGCCCATAGACTCCCCGGGGGGTTCCGGTAACCTCCCGGTACTCCGAAAAGTACCTGATACACTTCGGAACCTTTCCGGTGTCCGAATATAACTTTCCAATATATCAATCTTTATGCCTCGACCATTTCAAGACTCCTCGTCAAGTCCGTGATATCATCCGGGACTCCGAACAACCTTCGGTACATCAAATCACATAACTCATAATACAAATCGTCATCGAACGTTAAGCGTGCGGACCCTACGGGTTCGAGAACTATGTTGACATGACCGAGACACATCTCCGGTCAATAACTAATAGCGAAACCTGGATGCTCATATTGGCTCTTACATATTCTACGAAGATCTTTATTGGTCAAACCGCACAACAACATAGGTTGTTCCCTTTGTCATCGGTATGTTACTTGCCCGAGATTCGATAGTCGGTATCTCAATACCTAGTTCAATCTCGTTACCAGCAAGTCTCTTTACTCGTTCCGTAATGCATCATCCTGTAACTAACTCATTAGTTGAAGGAAATATGCCCTAGAGGCAATAATAAAGTTATTATTTATTTCCTTATATCATGATAAATGTTTATTATTCATGCTAGAATTGTATTAACCGGAAACATGATACATGTGTGAATACATAGACAAACAGAGTGTCACTAGTATGCCTCTACTTGACTAGCTCGTTAATCAAAGATGGGTATGTTTCCTAGCCATAGACATGAGTTGTCATTTGATTAACGGGATCACATCATTAGGAGAATGATGTGATTGACTTGACCCATTCCATTAGCTTAGCACTTGATCGTTTAGTATGTTGATATTGCTTTCTTCATGACTTATACATGTTCCTATGACTATGAGATTATGCAACTCCCATTTACCGGAGGAACACTTTGTGTGCTACGAAACGTCACAACGTAACTGGGTGATTATAAAGGTGCTCTACAGGTGTCTCCGAAGGTACTTGTTGAGTTGGCGTATTTCGAGATTAGGATTTGTCACTCCAATTATCGGAGAGGTATCTCTGGGCCCTCTCGGTAATGCACATCGCTATAAGCCTTGCAAGCAATGTGACTAATGAGTTAGTTGCGGGATGATGCATTACGGAACGAGTAAAGAGACTTGCCGGTAACAAGATTGAACTAGGTATTGAGATACCGACGATCGAATCTCGGGCAAGTAAACATACCGATGACAAAGGGAACAACGTATGTTGTTATGCGGTTTGACCGATAAAGATCTTCGTAGAATATGTAGGAGCCAATATGAGCATCCAGGTTCCGATATTGGTTATTGACCGGAGACGTGTCTCGGTCATGTCTACATAGTTCTCGAACCCGTAGGGTCCGCACGCTTAAAGTTTGGTGATGATCGGTATTATGAGTTTTTGTGTTTTGATGTACCGAAGGTAGTTCGGAGTCCCGGATATGATCACGGACATGACGAGGAGACTCGAAATGGTCGAGACGTAAAGATCGATATATTGGACGACTATGTTCAGACACCGGAATGGTTTCGGGGAGTTTCGGACATATACCGGAGTACCGGGGGGTTACCGGAACCCCCCGGGGAGTTTAATGGGCCAAGATGGGCCTTAGTGGAGAAGAGGAGGGGCGGCTAGGGCAGGCCGCGCGCCCCCTCCCCCTCTAGTCCGAATTGGATAAGGAGGGGGGCGGCGCCCCCCTTTCCTTCCTCTCTCTCCTTCAATTCCTTTCCCCCTCCTACTCCAACTAGGAAAAGAGGGAGTCCTACTCCCGGTGGAAGTAGGACTCCTCCCTGGCGCGCCCTCCCCTGGCCGGCCGCCTCCTCCCCCCTGGTCCTTTATATACGGGGGCAGGGGGCACCTCTAGACACAACAATTGATCTCTTGATCTCTTAGCCGTGTGCGGTGCCCCCCTCCACCATATTCCACCTCGATCATATCGTAGCGGTGCTTAGGCGAAGCCCTGCTCGGTAGAAACATCATCACCGTCATCACGCTGTCGTGCTGACGGAACTCTCCCGTGAAGCTCTGCTGGATCGGAGTTCTCGGAACGTCATCGAGCTGAACGTGTGCTTAACTCGGAGGTGCCGTACGTTCGGTACTTGGATCGGTCGGCTCGTGAAGACGTACGACTACATCAACCGCGTTGTGCTAATGCTTCCACTTTCGGCCTACAAGGGTACGTAGACAACACTCTCCCCTCTCGTTGCTATGAATCACCATGATCATGTTCCAGGAGTTGAAGTTAATATTTCAAGCAAATGCCCGGATTGAGAGATATGAAGTCTCCAATAAGTTCTACAGCTGCAGGATGGAGGAGAATAGTTCTGTCAGTGAACATATACTCCAAATGTCTGGGTATAACAATCACTTGATTCAACTGGGAGTTAATCTTCCGGATGATAGTGTCATTGACAGAATTCTTCAATCACTGCCACCAAGCTACAAGAGCTTCGTGATGAACTATAATATGCAAGGGATGGATAAGACAACTCCCGAGCTCTTCGCAATGCTAAAGGCTGCGGAGGTAGAAATCAAGAAGGAGCATCAAGTGTTGATGGTCAATAAGACCACCAGTTTCAAGAAAAAGGGCAAAGGGAAGAAGAAGGGGAACTTCAAGAAGAACAGCAAACAAGTTGCTGCTCAAGAGAAGAAACCCAAGTCTGGACCTAAGCCTGAGACTGAGTGCTTCTACTGCAAGCAGACTGGTCACTGGAAGCGGAACTGCCCAAGTATTTGGCGGATAATAAGGATGGCAAGGTGAACAAAGGTATATGTGATATACATGTTATTGATGTGTACCTTACCAGAGTTCGCAGTAGCACCTGGGTATTTGATGCTGGTTCTGTTGCTAATATTTGCAACTCGAAATAGGGACTACGGATTAAGCGAAGACTGGCTAAGGACGAGGTGACGATGCGCGTGGGAAATGGTTCCAAAGTCGATGTGATCGCCGTCGGCACGCTACCTCTACATCTACCTTCGGGATTAGTTTTAGACCTGAATAATTGTTATTTGGTGCCAGCGTTGAGCATGAACATTATATCTGGATCTTGTTTGATGCGAGACGGTTATTCATTTAAATATGAGAATAATGGTTGTTCTATTTATATGAGTAATATCTTTTATGGTCATGCACCCTCGAGAAGTGGTCTATTCTTGTTGAATCTCGAAAGTAGTGATACACATATTCATAATGTTGAAGCCAAAAGATGCAGAGTTGATAATGATAATGCAACTTATTTGTGGCACTGCCGTTTGGGTCATATTGGTGTAAAGCACATGAAGAAACTCCATGCTGATGGACTTTTGGAATCACTTGATTATGAATCACTCGGTACTTGTGAACCGTGCCTCATGGGCAAGATGACTAAAACGCCGTTCTCCGGAACTATGGAGCGAGCAACTGATTTGTTGGAGATCATACATACTAATGTATGTGGTCCAATGAATGTTGAGGCTCGCGGCGGGTATCGTTATTTTCTCACCTTCACAGATGATTTAAGCAGATATGGGTATATCTACTTAATGAAACATAAGTCTGAAACATTTGAAAAGTTCAAAGAATTTCAGAGTGAAGTTGAAAATCATCGTAACAAGAAAATAAAGATTCTACGATCTGATCATGGAGGAGAATATTTGAGTTACGAGTTTGGTCTGCATTTGAAACAATGCGGAATAGTTTCGCAACTCACGCCACCTGGAACACCACAGCGTAATGGTGTGTCCGAACGTCGTAATCGTACTTTACTAGATATGGTGCGATCTATGATGTCTCTTACTGATTTACCGCTATCGTTTTGAGGTTATGCTCTAGAGACAGCTGCATTCACGTTAAATAGGGCACCATCAAAATCCGTTGAGACGACACCATATGAGCTGTGGTTTGGCAAGAAACCCAAGTTGTCGTTTCTTAAAGTTTGGGGCTGCGATGCTTATGTGAAAAAGCTTCAACCTGATAATCTCGAACCCAAATCGGAGAAATGTGTCTTCATAGGATACCCAAAGGAAACTTTTGGGTACACCTTCTATCAGAGATCCGAAGGCAAGACATTTGTTGCCAAGAATGGATCCTTTCTAGAGAAGGAGTTTCTCTCGAAAGAAGTGAGTGGGAGGAAAGTAGAACTTGATGAGGTAACTGTACCTGCTCCCTTATTGGAAAGTAGTTCATCACAGAAACAGGTTCCTGTGACACCTACACCAATTAGTGAGGAAGCTAATGATGATGATCATGAAACTTCATATCAAGTTACTACCGAACGTCGTAGGTCAACCAGAGTGAGATCCGCACCAGAGTGGTACGGTAATCCTGTTCTGGAGGTCATGTTAATAGACCATGATGAACCTACGAACTATGAAGAAGCGATGGTGAGCCTAGATTCCGCAAAATGGCTTGAGGCCATGAAATCTGAGATGGGATCCATGTATGAAAACAAAGTGTGGAATTTGGTTGACTTGCCCGATGATCGGCAAGCAATTGAGAATAAATGGATCTTCAAGAAGAAGACTAACGCTGACGGTAATGTTACTATCTATAAAGCTCGACTTGTTGCGAAAGGTTCTCGACAAGTTCAAGGGATTGACTACGATGATACCTTCTCACCCGTAGCGATGCTTAAGTCCGTCCGAATCATGTTAGCAATTGCCGCATTTTATGATTATGAAATTTGGAAAATGGATGTAAAGACTGCATTCCTGAATGGATTTCTGGAAGAACAGTTGTATATGATGCAACCTGAAGGTTTTATCAATCCAAAGGGAGCTAACAATGTGTGCAAGCTCCAGCGATCCGTTTATGGACTGGTGCAAGCCTCTCGGAGTTGGAATAAATGCTTTGATAGTGTGATCAAAGCATATGGTTTTATACAAACTTTTGGAGAAGCCTATATTTATAAGAAAGTGAGTGGAGCTCTGTAGCATTTCTAATATTATATGTGGATGACATATTGTTGATTGGAAATGATATAAAATTTCTGGATAGCATAAAAGGATACTTGAATAAGAGTTTTTCAATGAAGGACCTCGGAGAAGCTGCTTACATATTGGGCATCAAGATCTATAGAGATAGATCAAGACGCTTAATTGGACTTTCACAATGCACATACTTGACAAAGTTTTGAAGAAGTTCAAAATGGATCAAGCAAAGAAAGGGTTCTTGCCTGTGTTACAAGGTGTGAAGTTGAGTAAGACTCAATGCCCGACCACTGCAGAAGATAGAGAGAAAATGAAAGATGCTCCCTATGCTTCAGCCATAGGCTCTATCATGTATGCAATGCTGTGTACCAGACCTGATGTGTGCCTTGCTATTAGTTTAGCAGGGAGGTACCAAAGTAATCCAGGAGTGGATCACTGGACAGCGGTCAAGAACATCCTGAAATAGCAGAAAAGGACTAAGGATATGTTTCTCATTTATGGAGGTGACAAAGAGCTCATCGTAAATGGTTACGTTGATGCAAGCTTTGACACTGATCCGGACGATTCTAAATCGCAAACCGGATATGTGTTTATATTGAACGGTGGAGCTGTCAGTTGGTGCAGTTCTAAACAAAGCGTCGTGGCGGGATCTACGTGTGAAGCAGAGTACATAGCTGCTTCGGAAGCAACAAATGAAGGAGTCTGGATGAAGGAGTTCATATCCGATCTAGGTGTCATACCTAGTGCATCGGGTCCAATGAAAATCTTCTGTGACAATACTGGTGCAATTGCCTTGGCAAAGGAATCCAGATTTCACAAGAGGACCAAGCACATCAAGAGACGCTTCAATTCCATCCGGGACCAAGTCCAGGTGGGAGACATAGAGATTTGCAAGATACATAAGGATCTGAATGTTGCAGACCCATTGACTAAGCCTCTTCCACGAGCAAAACATGATCGGCACCAAGGCTCCATGGGTGTTAGAATCATTACTGTGTAATCTAGATTATTGAATCTAGTGCAAGTGGGAGACTGAAGGAAATATGCCCTAGAGGCAATAATAAAGTTATTATTTATTTCCTTATATCATGATAAATGTTTATTATTCATGCTAGAATTGTATTAACCGGAAACATGATACATGTGTGAATACATAGACAAATAGAGTGTCACTAGTATGCATCTACTTGACTAGCTCGTTAATCAAAGATGGTTATGTTTCCTAGCCATAGACATCAGTTGTCATTTGATTAATGGGATCACATCATTAGGAGAATGATGTGATTGACTTGACCCATTTCGTTAGCTTAGCACTTGATCGTTTAGTATGTTGTTATTGCTTTCTTCATGACTTATACATGTTCCTATGACTATGAGATTATGCAACTCCCGTTTACCGGAGGAACACTTTGTGTGCTACCAAACGTCACAACGTAACTGGGTGATTATAAAGGTGCTCTACAGGTGTCTCCGAAGGTACTTGTTGGGTTGGCGTATTTCAAGATTAGGATTTGTCACTCCGATTGTCGGAGAGGTATCTATGGGCCCTCTCGGTAATGCACATCACTATAAGCCTTGCAAGCATTGTAACTAATGAGTTAGTTGCGGGATGATGTATTACGGAACGAGTAAAGAGACTTGCCGGTAACGAGATTGGACTAGGTATTGAGATACCAACGATCGAATCTCGGGCAAGTAACATACCGATGACAAAGGGAACAACGTATGTTGTTATGCGGTTTGACCGATAAAGATCTTCGTAGAATATGTAGGAGCCAATATGAGCATCCAGGTTCCGCTATTGGTTATTCACCGGAGACATGTCTCGGTCATGTCTACATAGTTCTCGAACCCGTAGGGTCCGCACGCTTAAAGTTTCGGTGACTATTGTATTATGAGTTTTTTGTGTTTTGATGTACCGAAGGTAGTTTGGAGTCCCGGATGTGATCACGGACATGACGAGGAGTCTCAAAATGGTCGAGACATAAAGATCGATATATTGGACGACTATGTTCGGACACCGGAATGGTTTCGGGGAGTTTCGGACATATACCGGAGTACAAGGGGTTACCGGAACCCCCGGGGGAGTTTAATGGGCCAAGATGGGCCTTAGTGGAGAAGAGGAGGGGCGGCTAGGGCAGGCCGCGCGCCCCCTCCCCCTCTAGTCCGAATTGGATAAGGAGGGGGGCGGCGCCCCCCTTTCCTTCCTCTCTCTCCTTCCCTTCCTTTCCCCCTCCTACTCCAACTAGGAAAAGAGGGAGTCCTACTCCTGGTGGGAGTAGGACTCCTCCCTGACGCGCCCTCCCCTGGCCGGCCGCCTCCTCCCCCCTGGTCCTTTATATACGAGGGCAGGGGGCACCTCTAGACACAACAGTTGATCTCTTGATCTCTTAGCCGTGTGCGGTGCCCCCCCTCCACCATATTCCACCTCGATCATATCGTAGCGGTGCTTAGGCGAAGCCCTGCGTCGGTAGCAACATCATCACCGTCATCATGCCATCGTGCTGACGGAACTCTCCCATGAAGCTCTGCTGGATCGGAGTTCGCGGGACGTCATCGAGCTGAACGTGTGCTGAACTCGGAGGTGCCGTACGTTCGGTACTTGGATCGGTCGGATCGTGAAGACATACGACTACATCAACCACGCTGTGCTAACGCTTCCGCTTTCGGTCTACAAGGGTACGTAGACAACACTCTCCCCTCTCGTTGCTATGCATCACCATGATCCTGTTTGTGTGTAGGAAAATTTTGAAATTACTATGTTCCCCAATATTAGTCACGTTGCTTGCAAGGCTTATAGTGATGTGCATTACCGAGAGGGCCCAGAGATACCTCTCCGACAATCGGAGTGACAAATCCTAATCTCGATCTATGCCAACTCAACAAACACCATCGGAGACACCTGTAGACCATCTTTATAATCACCCAGTTACATTGTGACGTTTGATAGCACACTAAGTGTTCCTCCGGTATTCGGGAGTTGCATAATCTCATAGTCAGAAGAACATGTATAAGTCATGAAGAAAGCAATAGCAATAAAACTCAACGATCATAATGCTAAGCTAACAGATTGGTCTTGTCAATCACATCATTCTCTAATGATGTGATCCCGTTCATCAAATGACAACTCATGTCTATGGCTAGTAAACTTAACCATCTTTGATTAACGAGCTAGTCAAGTAGAGGCATACTAGTGACACTCTGTTTGTCTATGTATTCACACATGTACTAAGTTTCCGGTTAATACAATTCTAGCATGAATAATAAACATTTATCATGAAATAAGGAAATAAATAATAACTTTATTATTGCCTCTAGGGCATATTTCCTTCAGTCTCCCACTCGCACTAGAGTCAATAATCTAGTTCACATCGCCATGTGATTTAACACCAATAGTTCACATCGTCATGTGATTTAACACTCTATAGTTCACATCGCCATGTGACCATACCCAAAGGGTTTACTAGAGTCAATAATCTAGTTCACATCACCATGTGGTTAACACCCAAAGAGTACTAAGGTGTGATCATGTTTTTCTTGTGAGAGAGGTTTAGTGAATGGGTCTGCCACATTCAGAGCCTTATGTATTTTGCAAATTTCTATGTCTACAATGCTCTGCAGGGAGCTACTCTAGCTAAATGCTCCCACTTTCAATATGTTTCCAGATCGAGACTCAGAGTCATCCAGATCGGTGTCAAAGCTTGCATCGGCGTAACTCTTTACGACGAACTCTTTATCACCTCCATAACCGAGAAATATTTCCTTAGTCCTCTAAGGATAATTTTGACCAATGTCGAGTGATCTACTCCTAGATCACTATTGTACTCCCTTGCCAAACTCAGGGCAGGGTATACAATAGGTCTGGTACATAGCATGGCATATTTTATAGAACCTATGGCTGAGGCATAGGGAATGACTTTCATTCTCTCTCTATCTTCTGCCGTGGTCGGGCTTTGAGTCTTACTAAACTTCACACATTGCAACACGAGCAAGAACTCCTTCTTTAACTATTCCATTTTGAACTACTTCAAAAACTTGCGAAGGTATGTACTCATTGAAAAAAACTTATCAAGCATCTTGATCTATCTCTATAGATATTGATGCTCAATATGTAAGCAGCTTCACTGAGGAATTTCTTTGAAAAACTCCTTTCAAACACTCCTTTATGCTTTCCAGAAAATTCTACATCATTTCCGATCAACAATATGTCATACATATACTTATCAGAAAGGCTGTAGTGCTCCCACTCACTTTCTTGTAAATACAGGCTTCACCGCAAGTATGTATAAAACTATATGCTTTGATCAACTCATCAAAACGTATATTCCAACTCCGAGATGCTTGCACCAGTCCATAGATGGATCGCTGGAGCTTTGCACACTTTGTTAGCACCTTTAGGATCGACAAAACCTTCTGGTTGCATCATATACAACTCTTCTTTAAGAAATCCATTAAGGAATGCAGGTTTGACATCCATTTGCCAAATTTCATAAAATGCGACAATTGCTAACATGATTCGAACAGACTTTTAAGCATCGATACAAGAGAGAAAATCTCATCGTAGTCAACACCTTGAACTTGTCGAAAACTTTTTTTCGACAATTCGAGCTTTGTAGATGGTAACACTACTATCAGCGTCCGTCTTCCTCTTGAAGATCCATTTATTCTCAATGGCTTAACGATCATCGGGCAAGTCCACCAAAGTCCATACTTTGTTATACATGGATCCCATCTTAGATTTCATGGCCTCAAGCCATTTTGCGGAATCTGGGCTCATCATCACTTCCTCATAGTTCGCAGGTTTGTCATGGTCTAGTAACACGACTTCCAGAACATGATTACCGTACCACTCTGGTGCGGAACGTACTCTGGTTGACCTACGAGGTTCGGTAGTAACTTGATCTGAAGTTTCATGATCATCATCATTAACTTCCTCACTAATTGGTGTAGGCATCACAGGAACTGATTTCTGTGACGAACTACTTTCCAATTCGGGAGAAGGTACAATTACCTCATCAAGTTCTACTTTCCTCCCATTCACTTCTTTCGAGAGAAACTCCTTCTCTAGAAAGTATCCATTTTTAGCAACGGATATCTTGCCTTCGGATCTGTGATAGAAGGTGTACCCAACAGTTTCCTTTGGGTATCCTATGAAGACACATTTCTCCGATTTGGGTTTGAGCTTATCAGGTTTAAAGTTTTTCACATAAGCATCGCCACCCCAAACTTTATGAAACGATAGCTTAGGTTTCTTGCCAAACCACGGTTCATATGGTGTCATCTCAACGGATTTAGATGGTGCCCAATTTAACGTGAATGCAGCTGTGTCTAATGCATAACCCCAAAATGATAGTGGTAAATCGGTAAGAGACATCATAGATTGCACTATATCCAATAAAGTAAGGTTATGACGTTCGGACACACCATTATGTTGTGGTGTTCCAGGTGGCATGAGTTTGTGAAACTATTCCACATTGTTTTAATTGAAGGCCAAACTCGTAACTCAAATATTTGCCTCTGCGATCAGATCATAGAAACTTTATTTTCTTGTTACGATGATTCTCTACTTCACTCTGAAATTCTTGGAACTTTTCAAATATTTCAGACTTGTGTTTCATCAAGTAGATATACCCATATCTGCTCAAATCATCTGTGAAGGTCAGAAAAACACGGATACCCGCCGTGAGCCTCAACACTCATCGGACTGCATGCATCGGTATGTATTATTTCCAATAAGTCAGTGGCTCGCTCCATTGTTCTGGAGAACGGAGTCTTGGTCATCTTGCCCATAAGGCATGGTTCACAAGCATCAAATGATTCATAATCAAGTGATTCCAAAAGTCCATCTGCATGGAGTTTCTTCATGCGCTTTACACCAATATGACATAAACGGCAGTGCCACAAGTATGTTGCATTATCATTATCAACTTTGCATCTTTTGGCATCAATATTATGAATATGTGTATCACTACGATCGAGATTCAGTAAACCACTTATATTGAGTGTATGACCATAGAAGGTTTTATTCATGTAAGTAGAACAACAATTATTCTTTGACTTAAGTGAATAACCGTATTGCAATAAACATGATCCAATCATATTCATGCTCAACGCAAACACCAAATAACATTTATTTTAGGTTCAACACTAATCCCGAAGGTAAAGGGAGTGTGCGATGGTGATCTTATCAACCTTGGAATCACTTCCAACACACATCATCACCTTGCCCTTAACTAGTCTCTGCTTATTTTGCAACTCCCGTTTCGAGTTACTACTCTTAGCAACTGAACTAGTATCAAATACCGAGGGGTTTCTATAAACACTAGTAAAGTATACATCAATAACATATATATCCAATATACCTTTGTTCACTTTGCCATCCTCCTTATCCGCCAAGTATTTGGGGCGGTTCCGCTTCCAGTGACCATTTCCTTTGCAGTAGAATCACTCAGTTTCAGGCTTGGGTCTAGCTTTGGGCTTCTTCATGGGAGTGGCAACTTGCTTGCCATTATTCTTGAAGTTCCCTTTCTTTCCCTTGCCCTTTTACTTGAAACTAGTGGTCTTGTCAACCATCAACACTTGATGCTTTTCTTGATTTCTACCTTCACCGATTTCAGCATCGCGAAGAGCTCGGGGAATCATTTTCGTCATCCCTTGCATATTATAGTTCATCACGAAGTTCTAGTAACTTGGTGATAGTGACTAGAGAACTCTGTCAATCACTATCTTATCTGGAAGATTAACTCCCACTTGATTCAAGCGATTGTAGTACTCAGACATTCTGAGCACATGCTCACTGGTTGAGCTATTCTCCTCCATCTTGTAGGCAAAGTACTTGTCAGAGGTCTCATACCTCTCGACTCGGGCATGAGTCTGAAATACCAATTTCAGCTCTTGGAACATCTCATATGCTCCGTGACATTTCAAAACATTTTTGAAGTCCCAGTTCTAAGCCGTAAAGCATGGTGCACTAAACTATAAAGTAGTCATCATACCGAGCTTTGTCAAACGTTCATAACGTCTGCATCTGCTCCTGCAATAGGTCTGTCACCTTGCGGTTCATCAAGGACATCATTCTTCTATGCCGCAATGAGGATAATCCTCAGATCACGGACCAAGTCCGCATCATTGCTACTATCATCTTTCAACTTATTTTTTCTCTAGGAACATATCAAAAAATAAACGGGGAGCTACACCGCGATCTATTGATCTACAACATAGTTATGCAAAAACTATCAGGACTAAGTTCACGATAACTTAAAGTTCATTTAATCATATTACTTAAGAACTCCCACTTAGATAGACATCCCTCTAGTCATCTAAATGATCACGTGATCCATATCAACTAAACCATGTCCGATCATCACGTGAGATGGAGTAGTTTTCAATGGTGAACATCACTATGTTGATCATATCTACTATATGATTCACGCTCGACCTTTCGGTCTCAGTGTTCCCGGGCCATATCTGCATATGTTAGGCTCGTCAAGTTTAACCCGAGTATTCTGCGTGTGCAAAACTGGCTTGCACCCATTGTATGTGAACGTAGAGCTTATCACACCCGATCATCACGTGGTGTCTCGGCACAAAGAACTATCGCAACGGTGCATACTTAGGGAGAACACTTATACCTTGAAATTTTAGTAAGGGATCATCTTATAAAGCTACCGCCGAACTAAGCAAAATAAGATGTATAAAAGATAAACATCACATGCAATCAAAATATGTGACATGATATGGCCATGATCATCTTGTGCCTTTGATCTCCATATCCAAAGTACCGTCATGATTTCTATCGTCACCGGCATGACACCATGATCTCTATCAACGTGTCGTCACATGGTCGTCTCGCCAACTATTGCTTTTGCAACTATTGCTATCGCATGGAGATAAAGTAAAGCAATTACATGGCGCTTGCATCTTATGCAATAAAGAGACAACCATAAGGCTCCTGCCAGTTGCTGATAATTTCAAAAACATGATTATCTCATACAACAATTTATATCTCATCACGTCTTGACCATATCACATCACAATATGCCCTGCAAAAACAAGTTAGACGTCCTCTACTTTGTTGTTGCAAGTTTTACGTGGCTGCCACGGGCTTAGCAAGAACCGTTCTTACCTAGGCATCAAAACCACAACGATTTTTCGTCAAGTTTGTTGTTTTAACCTTCAACAAGGACCGGGCGTAGTCACACTCGATTCAACTAAAGTTGGAGAAACAGACACCCACTAGCCACCTGTGTGCGAAGCACGTCGGTAGAACCAGTCTCGCATAAGCGTACGCGTAATCTCGGTCTGAACCGCTTCATCCAACAATACCACCGAAGCAAAGTATGGCATGCTGGTAAGCAGTATGACTATTATCGCCCACAACTCTTTGTGTTCTACTCGTGCATATAACATCTACGCATAGACCTGGCTCGGATGCCACTGTTGGGGAACGTAGTATTTAAAAAAAATGCCTACGATTACGCAGGATCTATCTAGGAGAAGCATAGCAACGAGCGGGGAGAGTGTGTCCACCTACCCTCGCGTAGACCGAAAGCGGAAGCGTTTAGTAACGCGGTTGATGTAGTCGAACATCTTCGCGATCCAACCGATCCAAGCACCGAATGTACGGCACCTCTGCGTTCAGCACACGTTCAGCTCGATGTCGTCCCTTGAGCTCTTGATCCAGTTGAGGCCGAGGGAGATTTCCGTCAGCACGACGGTGTGGTGACGGTGATGATGAAGTTACCGGCGCAGGGCTTCGCCTAAGCACTACGACGATATGACCAATGTGTGTAACTGTGGAGGGGGGCACCGCACACGGCTAAGACAAATCTTGGTGTCTCTTTGGGGTGCCCCCGCGCCACGTATATAAAGGAGGGAGGAGGAGGAGGCGCGCGCCAAGGGGGGCAATCCTACTCCAAGTAGGTTTGCCCCCCCCCCCCTTTCCTATTCCTACTAGGAGAAGGAGGAAAGAGGAGGAGGGGAGAAGGAAAGAGGGGGCCGGCCCCCCAAACCCTAAACCAATTCGGTTTGGGCCTAGGGGCGCGCCCCACACCTTGCTTGCTGCCCTCTTTCTCCACTAGGGCCCAATAAGGCCCATAGACTCCCCGGGGGGTTCCGGTAACCTCCCGGTACTCTGAAAAATACCCGATACACTTCGGAACCTTTCTGGTGTCCGAATATAACCTTCCAATATATCAATCTTTATGTCTCGACCATTTTGAGACTCCTCGTCATGTTCGTGATCTCATCCGGGACTATGAACAACCTTTGGTACATCAAATCACATAACTCATAATACAAATCATCATCGAACGTTAAGCGTGCGGACCCTACGGGTTCAAGAACTATGTAGACATGACCGAGACACATCTCCGGTCAATAACCAATAGCGGAACCTGGATGCTCATATTGACTCCTACATATTATACGAAGATCTTTATCGGTTAAACCGCATAACAACATACGTTGTTCCCTTTGTCACTGGTATGTTACTTGCCCGAGATTCGGTCGTCGGTATCTCAATACCTAGTTCAATCTCGTTACCGGCAAGTCTCTTTACTCGTTCCGTAATGCATCATCCCGTAACTAACTCATTAGTCACATTGCTTGCAAGGCTTATAGTGATGTGCATTACCGAGAGGGCCCAGAGATACCTCTCCGACAATCGGAGCGACAAACCCTAATCTCGATCTATGCCAACTCAGCAAACACCATCGGAGACACCTGTAGAGCATCTTTATAATCACCCAGTTACGTTGTGACTTTTGATACACACTAAGTGTTCCTCCGGTATTCAGGAGTTGCATAATCTCATAGTCAGAGGAACATGTATAAGTCATGAAGAAAGCAATAGCAATAAAACTCAACGATCATAATGCTAAGCTAACGGATGGGTCTTGTCAATCACATCATTCTCTAATGATGTGATCCCGTTCATCAAATGACAACGCATGTCTATGGCTAGGAAACTTAACCATCCTTGATTAACGAGCTAGTCAAAAGGCATACTAGTGACACTCTGTTTGTCTATGTATTCACACATTTACTAAGTTTCCGGTTAATACAATTCTAGCATGAATAATAAACACTTATCATGAAATAAGGAAATAAATAATAACTTAATTATTGCCTCTAGGGCATATTTCCTTCATCCAGTGTGCGGGAGAAGAACAGTATCCCTAGCACACAATTTTTTCTTGTTTGTTTTATTGCTTTTATTTTATTTTCTAAGAAGGAAACAAATTTGGTTTAAATTTTTACAAATGTTCACCACACGTTCCAAAAACATTAACGCGGTGTTAATAAATGTTTGTGCCACTTTAAAAAATGTCGGTACTATTAACAAAAAAATTCACGGAAATTAAAAAATGTTCTTGTGTTCAAAAAAATGTAAAAAATTTATTATAAGTGTGTATGCAATGTAAAACTGTTCACAGAATCCAAAAATACATTTCGTACCATTCAAAAAAATATACGTGTCATTTCCAAAAAAAACATGCATTTCAAAGCTATGTACATGATATATTTAGAAAATATTTACAAAATGTAAAAAATCTTTCGTACCATCCAAAAAAAGTACGTGGCCTCTTAAAAAAGATTCTCTCTTGAAAAAAATGTTTGTGACATCTTTTAAAAATGTTTCTACATTGTGAAGGAAATGTTCGCGTGGTTTAACAAAAATGTTTAGTGTCGATTAAAAATTGTTCAATGCTTATTTGAAAAAATTGTATCGAACACCGAAGGCAGCGGTGAAGGAACGTGTGGTTTAACATGTATCGAATAAATGTTTGTAACATGTATTTTAAAAATGTTCAATGTGTAGCAAAAAAGATGCTCCAGGTGTATATAAAAATTTACATTGAGTTTTGAAAAAAGTAGACATGTGCTAAAAATGAGGAAACGCAAAAAAAACAGGAAAAACGAAGACACCGGTACGCCACAAAACAGAAAACCAAGAAAAAACGAAGAAACTCGGTTAAAAAGACATAAAACCGATGAAAGGCGAAAAAACGGACAGAAAATCGAAGGTGTCCATCCGTTACTGGGTCGTCCCATTGGTTGCACGATTTAGGCACGAGGCCTTGCCTCCCCTCCTGGTTTCGCACAGGGTGGCTCACCTGAGCTGGCCCATTTGCAGTGACACGGGATGGCTCACCTGGCGTTGGCGCTGCGAGCGCCGTCCCCCATCTGCTGCCGGCCACCACCAGCCCCGGCCAATGCGGTGCCGGCTGTTCCGGCCGTTCCTGCTCCGCCGCGGATTCCGGACCTCGTGGTCCTGGGCTCGGCGCCGGCGCCGTCGACGGAGCCGCCACTTGTTGGGACCCCATTGGGCAGGGGGGTTTTCTTGACCCCCGTCCAAGGGTTTTCTCCTGTTGGCGGGCCGTCCTCCTCGACCTCCGGCGTGGCGATGAGCACCGAGCCGATGCCGCAGGCCGACGCCAGGGCCGGCTCCTCCTCTGCTCCGCCACCTCTCTCCTTCCCGTCGGGGTTTTCACCCTGGCCACGGTTCGCTGCGACTCCGCATGCTCCGGTGAGTCAAACCCCCTCAATGCTTGCTCGTAGATGTAGATTAGGGGTTTAATTCTTAGGCATGTGCTAGTAGTTAGTGGATTCGATAGGATTAGATAGGATTGGAGTAGATCTGATTGGATGCGATCCCAATCGAATCCAATCGGACCAATCTATTCTTGTTTCGTACAGTGTGTGTCCTAGGATCTGCTACTGCTACTGCTAGTGTGTCCTACGATTTGTGTTCATGCTAGTAGTTGTGTTCATGCTAGGATCTGTGTTCGGACTGCGTTGGTGACATCGAGCATGCTATGTAGTTAAGTTAAGTAAGGTGTTAGTGCTGAACTTTTATGGTGTGTGGCGAGACTTATGGGTACTTGTGCTGGGAAGTTGTTCATATTTTGGCCAGGAGCAGCACCCTGGCGTGGAGCAGGGAAGGAGGATGCCCCTGCTGTTAATCTAGACTTATGCTATGTAGTTAAGTAGTTTGCTGTCATTTGCTTGCTTGCTTTGTTTGATTTCATTTGCTTGCTTGCTTTGTTGTGTTGATCATGTGGTGGTAAGGCCACCACATTTGAATGGGGTGAGCAGAACGCAAACGATGTTTGCAATCAGACAGCTGAAGTTTGCATCTGCTCACACTCTAAGCACAAAAACGGCAACCAAACAGCAGGGGGTAAGTGCCCCTCCATGCGATGCAGGCAACCAAACAGGTTGCATCTGCTGTATATGAGGCTGCATTTGTAGAATCAGACTGGCTGAAGATGGACATACAATGTCACTACTGTTGCAAACTGCAATCAAACACGCCCTTGGTGAAAACTCGTTTGGGCTATGGGATATCGATCTACTCCAACTTGAGATGGCTCACGGTGAATTCCATTCGGTGTATAACAAAGGCGACTGTGCAGGCGGGACACCATTACAGCTAGTCGTATCAACCATGAAAGCGTTCTATCGTTATGGTCATCTTTAGGTCCTAGCATGATACTGATGACCAACGCAAGCTCCCCTACAAAAAATAGGTACCACTGTGAGCTGAACAACGTCAGCCCATCGGGTTGTATGCTGCAAAGGTCACCAGCCCGCCCGGGATGGCAATGTATGTGAAGCCAGCTGGGTCGTGCTCAACAGAGCGGGGACCGCCGCTGTCAACCCGTTGGAACCCTTCGTCGCGGCAATATGTTGAGCACCTTGGGGGCATGGTGTGGTCCAGCAGCATCCTGAGCACTTATGCGTCCTTACCCCTCGTAGCCGCCTCCCGCGAAGTCTTCGGTGGGGGACGACGCCTGGTGAGCAGACAAGTGTGTGGTGGTCAAGCAAGTGGAGGTGGCATCGGCGAGCCAGAGAAGATATAGTGGGGTGAGAGTAATCCGGACTGTGATCACCATTTTCCCTGTGCGACAAACAGATCTATAGGATGAAAATTGACAGGGATCATAAAGTGCACGCTACCAATTTCTGGGATTGGAAAGTAGGGCTTGATTCCGACTCGCTCTAAGAGCTTAAGGTTTATTTTGGACTTTTCTCTTTGAATAGTTGCCACAATATCGCAATTGAAGAACTATGCATGAAGTCGTGCTATCTAGGGCCCAAACCAAGTGACACGTACCCTCATACCATTTTGGGCCCAACCATAGTGGCCCCAAACATCGGCCTGAGGGGCAGTTTGGTTTGCATCCTCATCCTATTTTGCCTGGAGTTGTCCCTGATGTTGAATATATAAGTGCGCATGTATATTGTATATCTTGGTCCACCTTCTAGTCATTGTATTTATATAGTTGAGGTCCAGGCCCACCTTATACTCCCATATATACGTGCGTTATGCACCGATCAATACATCGAGTTGCATTGCCGAAACTTTCTTTTCCAACATGGTATCATATCTACGATCCTAAACCCTACTCCCTGCCGCCGCCGCCGCGATCTCTATCGCCGCCGCACCACGCCGCCCTGTCACACCCCGCCGCCGCCTCCCCTACCCGCTTCCGCAACCCTCTCCCCTAACCCTAACACTACACCGCGCTGCCGCCCCTAGCAGCGCCGCCACCCCTAGCCGCGCCGCCTCTTCCAAGCCGCGCCGCCACCCCTAGCTGTGCCGCCTCTCCCGAGCCGCGCTGCACCCATGGCGTCCGCCGGATCCTCCGCCACCACCCGCACCAACCCGTTCGCCGGCCCCGACCCGTCCTCATCCGCGATCTCAACATCCTCGCTCGGATTCCCGTCGTCCTCTATCATCTCACCTCCACCTACTATGCCTAGAAGACGTACTTCTTCCTTGTGTTTTGTGAGTACAATCTCCGAGATCACGTTGATGGCCCGCGGATGTCGCGCACTCGGGCCACACACACGGCCCTCACCGCCGGCACCCGCGGTGGCGCCCCGCCCATCGCCCCGACCCCTCAGCCGCGGCCCGGTCCGGGCCCCTTCCAGGCGCCGCCCCTGCCCGGGTTTCCCTACCCGCAGCAGCAGCCGGCCCAGCAGCCAGCACCCGCCGAGTGTCGCGGTGGCCACCGTGGCCGTGGTGGCCACAAGCCACATCAGCAGCAGTCGGCCACCCAGGGCGGGGCCCCTGTCAGCAGCAGCAGCCGCTCCCGCCGGCGCCCTGGCAGGCCGGCCAGAACCCCTGGACGGGGGTTGTTCACGCGTACTCCATGCCTGTACCGCGCGCCCCCGTCCCCGGCTTCTTTGGTGCCCGCCCGTCTCCTCATCAGGCGCTTCATGCGGCTCCTCAGCCGTACGCGCCCGTGCTGCCCTACGGCCCCTCCGCGCCCTATGGGTTGACTTCGGCCGGCGGGTACCCCCCCCCCCCGCTCCTCGCGGCGCCTCCACCACAGCCGCAGTCGTCGGCTCCGGCACTTCCACCGGCGCCCTGGGACCCCGCGCTCCTAGCAGCTCTCCACACCGCCCCCACGCCGCAGCAGCACACTAGCGGTGGCGACTGGTATATGGACACCGGAGCCACGGCTCACATGGCCGCCAACCCTGGTAACCTTCTCGCCGCCCACCCAGTTCACACTGCTGCTCGCATTACCGTGGGCGACGGTTCCTCCATGCCCATTACTCATGTTGGCCATGCTGTTTTTTCCATCTAACTCCATGCCATTATATCTTTCTAATGTACTTGTCTCTCCTGACATCATTAAAAACCTTGTTTCCGTTCGTTCTTACACGTGAAAATCCCGTCACCGTTGAATTTGACATGTTTGGCTTTTCTGTTAAGGATGCACGTACCCGGATGGTGCTCCACCGATGTGACAGCCCCGACGAGCTCTACCCGGTCCACTCATCCACTTCCTCCATCGCCGCACCCATGGCGCTTTCCGCATGAGTGGCCCTTTGGCATGCTCGCCTAGGACATCCCAACACCGCCACCCTTCGCCATATTCTTCAGAGTTTTTCCTTCACGTGTAATAAGATCGACGGTCACACTTGTCATGCTTATCGTCTCGGCAAACATGTTTGTCTTCCATTTAGCACTTCATCGCATGTTGCATCATACCCATTTGAGTTAATTCATAGTGATGTTTGGACCTCTCCTGTTGCAAGTAACACGGGCTATCTTTATTATCTTGTTATACTTGATGATTTTTCGCACTATGTGTGGACCTTCCCGTTGCGGCTAAAGTCGGATGTTGTTGCCACTCTCACCGCTTTCTACTCTTATGTCTCCACGCAGTTTGGGCGTCCCATCCATGCGTTGCAAACAGACAACGGGAAGGAGTACGATAATCTTGCCATCCGCAACCTCCTCGCCACACATGGCACGATCTTTCGTCTCACTTGCCCGTACACTTCGCAACAGAATGGCCGCGCTGAGCGCGTGCTTCGCACTCTTAATGACTGCGTCCGCACGCTTCTTTTTCACGCCAACGTGCCACCACGTTTTTGGCCTGACGCGCTTGCCACTGCATCACTACTCATCAACATCCGTCCATGTCGCACTTGCGGGAATTTTGCACCTCATCACCTCTTGTTTGGCACGCCACCCTCCTACGATGAGCTACGTATCTTCGGTTGCTTGTGCTACCCTAGCATCGCTTCCACTACTCCGCATAAGCTCGCTCCTAGGTCCAAGGCCTGCATATTTCTCGGCTATCCACCCAACACCAAAGGCTACCGCTGCTATGATCCTATCTCACATCGGGTGATCACTTCCCGACACGTTTACTTTGATGAGATGGTCTTTCCGTTTCAGCAGGTACCTTCAGACGTTGCGGCCTTGCCCGCTCCCGGTGGTTCTACAGTGAGCTTTCCCGGTGACGGCCGCCCGAGAGCATCTCTTGGGCCGCCTCCCGGCTTTGAGGGTGCCCCTCGTGCCACGGGTCGAGTTCCTCCCCGTCTGGCTGCCTCAGGGGTCGCGCCCCTCCTTGGGTCAACTTCCCCGACCACGGCGCCCACCTCGTCCCCGGCGCCCGCGACGCCCCCCGCGTCCCCGGCGCCCCCGCGGCCTTGGAGGCGGCGGGCTCTTCGTCATCATCACCCGCCGCCGCTCCGAACCCGCTGCCCTGCCCGATGACTCACTCTCGGGCTGACACTCTTCGCCCCAGCACGCGGTATACCAGCGATGAGTATATTCTCATTGCTTCCGTCTCTGAGCCGTCCCCTCTTCCATCGTCAGCTCGAGCCGCCCTCCGGGATCCTCACTGGCTCGCTGCGTTGCTGGAAGAGTTCGACGCTCTCCAGCGGAACCGCATCTGTCAGCTCGTCCCTCGGCCGCCTCGTGCCAACATCATCACGGGAAAATGGGTCTTTCGGCACAAGACTCGACCGGACGGCACTCTCGAGCGCTACAAAGCTCGTCGGGTGGTTCGGGGATTTCGGCAACACGCGGGCGTGGACTTCACTGACACTTTTGCCCCGGTTGTCAAACCGGGCACCATCCGCACCGTGCTTCAGTTAGCCGTCTCCCGAGCCTAGCCTGTGCATCAGTTGGACGTTTCCAACGTCTTCTTGCACGGCCACCTCGCTGAGCAGGTGTTCTGTGAGCAGCCCACCGGCTTCGTCGACGCCGCACATCCAGACCACGTGTGCTTGCTCTCCCGTTCCCTTTACGGGTTGAAGCAGGCGCCCTGGGCCTGGTACCAGCGCATCACCGCGTTCCTGCAGACGCTTGGATTCACATCCACTCGCTCTGATGCGTCCCTCTTCGTGTATCATCACGGAGCTGCCACGGCCTACTTGCTGCTCTATGTCGACGACATCATCCTGACGGCATCCACTGTCGAGCTCCTTCAGCGGCTCACTGCTCATCTTCACGATGAGTTTGCCCTCAAGGACTTGGGGCCCCTGCACTACTTCCTCGGCATCGAGGTGGTTCGACGACCAGATGGGTTATTTCTGCATCAGCGGCGGTATGCCCATGAGCTTCTTGACCATGCTGGCATGCTTAACTGCAAGCCCGCCGCCACGCCCGTCGACACCAAGGCCAAGGTTTTAGCTCTGGAGGGCTCTCCCGCGTCCAATGCGGCCTTCTATCATCCATCGTGGGCGCTCTGCAGTACCTGACCCTGACGCGCCCCGATTTGTAGTATGCTGTTCAGCAGGTCTGTCTTCACATGCACGCTCCGGCGACTCTCCCTGGACCCTGGTGAAGCGTATCCTCCGTTACATACACGGCACCCCGTCCATGGGACTCACGTTGACGGCCTCCACCGACCTCGTCGCCTACTCTGATGCGGGCTGGCTGCCCGGACACACGGTGCTCCACCTCGGGGCTGTGTCTACCTTGGACCGTCGCTGATCTCATGGTCGTCCAAGCGATAGCCCATGGTCTCCTGCTCGAGTGCCGAGGCAGAGTATCGGGCAGCGGCTAACACCGTCGCCGAATGCTCTTGGCTTCGTCAGCTGCTCCAGGAGTTGCTTTGTGAAGTTCACAAGGCCACGCTCGTCTACTGCGACAACGTCTCCGCCGTGTACCTCTCCGCCAACCCAGTCCACCATCGTCGAACGAAGCACATTGAGCTCGACATACACTTTGTTCGCGAGCAGGTGGTTCTTGGGCGCATCCGGGTCCTTCACGTCCCGACGTCGCAATAGTTCGCCGATGTCATAACAAAAGGACTCTGTTTTCGAGGAGTACAGGTCCAGTCTTTGCGTCTCCGGCGACACTTCGACTGTGGGGGGTGTTGAATATATGGTTGTGCATGTATATTGTATATCTTGGCCCACCTCCTAGTCATTGTATAGTTGAGGTCGAGGCCCATCTTGTACTCCCATATATAAGTGCGTTATGTACTGATCAATACATCGAGTTGCATTGCCAAAACTTTCTTTTCCAACACGTGAGTCTCACTGGTGGTTGTTTGGTTCTTGGCCTGGAAAAAGGATAGCTTGCCTGGCCTGAATTCCTTGTACCGTAATTAGCCTGGTCTGTGCTCCGGGCATTGTAATCAGCCTGGGTCAGGCGACCCAAATTGGACGCCTGGACGTGCGGCCACACGGCTAAAAGCTGCCTGGGTGGATATTAAACACAAAAGTAAACCCACCGAGTGCATGGATGGGACGTAAATACTCTACCTGCTCAGGCACCAACCAAACGCCTTTATACTACGCCCGCCTGGTCAGGCAGAGAAACTCCGCCATCTCGTGTCCACACCAGGCACCTTTCAGCTTCCAGACAGGAGGGCCAGGATAAGAACCAAACTGACCCTGAATCACCCAGTGCTAGGCGCCAGGGCTGAAAGGGCAAGCTTTGTCTCGCCCGCAGCGAGACGGGTGCGGCTATGTATCGGTTGTTGCAATACATAGCGCAACATCACCTGTGGCTGTAGTACCTCATAAACGGGCCGGTCTAATGTGCGGGAGAAGAACAGTCTCCCTAGCACACAATTTTTTCTTGTTTGTTTTATTGCTTTTATTTTATTTTCTAAGAAGGAAACAAATTTGGTTTAGATTTTTACAAATGTTCACCACACGTTTCAAAAACGTTAACAAAGTGTTAATAAATGTTAGTGCAACTTTAAAAATGTCGGTTCTATTAACAAAAAAATTGTGGAAATTAAAAAATGTTCTTGTGTTCAAAAAAATGTAAATATTTTATTATAAGTGTGTATACAATGTAAAAATGTTCATGGAATCCAAAAATATATTTCGTGCCATTCAAAAAATATATACGTGACATTTCCAAAAAACATTTATTTCAAAGCTATGTACTGAAATATTTAGAAAATGTTTACAAAATGTAAAAAATCTTTCGTACCATTCAAAAAAAAAGTATGTGGCCTCTTAAAAAGGATTCTCTCTTGACAAAAATGTTTGTGACATCTTTTAAAAATGTTTCTACATTGTGAAGGAAATGTTCGCGTGGTTTAACAAAAATGTTTAGTGTCAATTAAAAAATGTTCAATGCTTATTTGAAAAAAATGTATCGAACACCGAAGACAGCGGTAAAGAAACATGTGGTTTAACATGTATCGAATAAAAGTTTGTAACATGTATTTTAAAAATGTTCAATGTGTAGCAAAAAAGATGCTCCAAGTGTATATAAAAATTTACATTGTGTTTTGAAAAAAGTAGACATGTGCTAAAAATGAAGAAACACAAAAAAAAACAGGAAAAACGAAGACACCGGTACGCCACAAAACAGAAAACCAAGAAAAAATGAAGAAACTCGGTTAAAAACACATAAAACCGATGAAAGGCGGAAAAACGAACAGAACATCGAAGGTGTCCATCCGTTACTGGGTCGTCCCATTGGTTGCACGATTTAGGCACGAGGCCTTGCCTCCCCTCCTATATGCCGCTCAATGCGGCAAAGAGTTGGCGTTTCGCACAGGGTGGCTCACCTGGGCTGGCCCATTTACAGTGACACGGGATGGCACCGCATTAGCGAAGCGAAAAAAGGCAGAAAAGAGAGCGCTCGGGCAATGTGATTCGTACATGCGACCTTGAAGTTGGTTCCACCGTGCTAGCCACAATGACAGACAAGTTGTAGTGTCAAATTAGCAGCACGATGCATAAAGAAGTAGACAACAGCGACAAAACTTACACACCCGGTAGCACAAATTCCCGTAAACAGAAGTCTCTGTAAGGATTCGAATCGAGGTCCTCTTGCTAGTGAACAGAGTCGCTAGCCACCATCATTATTGAGATTAGGTGTCTAAAATGGCAGCCCAGTGTGTATGAATTATAGACGCAAACAGATTAAATATATTTTAAATTTTTAAACGTGATTTTCTTTTTAATTCTTTTTAAACACAAACATTTTTTAATTTCTGAACAAATTATGTAAAATTCGAACATTTTGCGAAACCCAATTTTTTTTAAAGGAACAAATTTAAAAAGGAGAACATTTTTAAAACGAACATTTTTTTGAAAATGCAAAAAAAATTCAACAAACAAGAACAAAGATTAATAAAGCAAACATTTTTTGAAGTTACGAACAACTTTTTCAAAATGCAAACTTTTTTTCAATGCCTCGAACAATATTTAAATTCATGAACACATTTTTAAAAACATTTTTTATTGGTTAACTTATTTGGAAAGTGAGATTCCTGAACATTTTTATATTTGTGAAAATAAATTCAAAGTTGAACATTCTTTGAGATTCCAGGAACAGTTTTTGATTTCTCGAACAAATTTCGAAAACATGAACATTTTTTTAATTTGTGAACAAATTCTAAAAGTGGGAACTTGTCTTGAAATTCCCAAACATTTTCTGAATTTGTGACCAAAAATTAAAATGCGAATATTTTTTTCATTTTGAAACTCTAAATTGTTCTGTAAAGTAGAGAACAAATTATAAGTTTTTTTTGGAATTTGAGAACAAAATTTCAAAAGTGGAACATTTTAGAAAACATGTACAAATTTTTAGAATGCGAACATTTTTTAAATTTCTGAAGATCTGTTGAAACATAAAAATAAAAATGAAATAAAGTAGGAAAGAAAAGAGAAAATGAAACAAAGGAAAAAACGAAAAAGGGAAAGAATAAAAACGAAAAGAAATACAGAAAAGAAAAAACAGGGAATAAACGAAAAAAAACAGAGAAAGACATAAACCGGTTCAGGAACCTTCCCTTACCTTCTAGAAAGTTTCTAAAACCAGGAAAAACCGACTGAAACCTCCTACAAAGTTCCCAAAACCTGCCGATGCTGTAGCACATTATACAATGATAATTGGCCGGCTCATGTGAGCGCTGGTCGCTAGTTCTGTGTGAATGAACTACAATCTGCCGCAGAAAGCGGCAGATAGGATTTTCTATTCGTTAATTTCTTTCTCTTTGCCTCTCTATTCGTTCATTATCTGTTTTTTAATACTTTTATAACGGGCTAAGAAACTTGTTTGGGACCGCAATTAATTTCTGTTATTGCTTGTATATTTTGAAATTATTCTATATGTATGTATTGTATATATGTATCTATGTATGTATGTATATTAAAGCGTTCATCAAACATTTGAAAAATGTTAGTGCAGTGTAAATTCTTTGTTTGCACATTTTTTCTATAATGTTTGTACCTTTCAAAAAATATTCAGGCAATTAAAAAGTTCATCTGTTTCAAAAAATGACATTTAAAAATATATTTATACAATGTAATAAAATGTTTGTACACAAATGTTTTGTACCATTCAGGAAAATAATCATAGCATTTAGAAAATATGTTCATGCGTTTCAAAAATATGGTCGTGACATTTAGAAAAATGCTATCATCTAAAAAAGTCAATGTGTATTTAAAAAATGTTAACATTATATGAAAAGAAAATTCAAACATCTAATTAAAAAAGTTCGTCATGTATTTGAAAAATGTTTGGCGTGTATATGAAAAATGTACAACGTGATTAAAACTATCGACATGCATTTGAAAAAGAAAAGGAAGATCAAGGAAATGTAAAAATAAAACCCCAAAAGGAAAACGGCAAAAAAAACACGGGAAAAAGACATGCGTAGAACCTTCTAATGGCGTCCCGTATTAGGGTCACTCACCACATTGTCTCCCGGCCACGTGGGCCGTCTGTGCATCCCCATGTCAGTTTACCAACAGGCCATATCGAGGCAGCCCACGATGCGTAGAAGGAATTCTCCCAAGACTTGATTTAGAGGTCATCTACTACACGTTTACCTTCTACATAGCTGACCTAATTGTAACCCTAACTCCCCGGGTGGATATACAAACCAGGGGGTAAGGCTTGTAGACGGGGCACAACGATCTCGTGGTAGATTAACATGTACTTTGTACTCGATTCCAAATCAATACAACATAAGCAGGATGTAGGTTTTATCTCTTAGGAGAACCTGGACTTGGGCATAATCCCTTGTCTCTATTACCATCGGGTCTAAACTACTAATTCGGGATCCCCTACCCGAGATCTGTCGGAATTGACTTTGTTACCTTCTTAAAATTGGCTAAAACCAGCGAAACATTCCATGAACTGTTGTTAGGAACCTTCCCGCGGACCGCTTCGTTGCGCCGGGCCACCGGGGCGATACTACAACTCAGGCAAGGCGGCATCACTTCTTGCAATAAGCAAAACATAGCTCCTCGGAGCTGAAGAACCAAGGCGGGTGAAGCTCTAATCCCAAACCGTCGAGGCAGCCATATGCGCAAAATTTGAGCCATGCACGTGTACCTTTTATTTCTCCACCTATCGACTTTGGTTGGAACCTATATAAGTCGTATACATGCCTAGAAATAAAGTTAACAACCCGTAGACTAAAAACTTGTTTGAGATCTTTGCTCCATCTACCCATCCCTTTGTGGAATACAAGGCCACCTCTTCAGGTGATGAATCCAAGCCCACCCTTCGGGGTGATGTCCACGACCTTCGCAACTGAGAATCATAGATGAACCTCTACCTTTGTCCTCATTTTCTCTTGGATTTTGTGTGGATCAATTTCAATTAAATTGATAAAGGAAACGATTGCAAGAGTATGTGTTCATCTGGGTATCAGTCATGAGGTTTGCACATTGGTTTTCATTGTCAGATTTGTGCTTCGCCAAATAGGCTACACTAGTTATCTTGTGTGTGTTCTTCATTCATTCTTGTTCCTATCCCGTAATTCATGAAGACTGGTCAACCTAGTCGTAACTAGATGCAAGGAAGATTTAGAAGGGAGTGGACCTCGACAACGTAGAGGCAGACAATAAGGACCCGAGGGAGCACTACCTCAATGAAGCAAACGTCTAATTCAGCGGCGAAAGGCTAGGATTTGAAGGAAATATGCCCTAGAGGCAATAATAAAGTTATTATTTATTTTCTTATTTCATGATAAATGTTTATCATTCATACTAGAATTGTATTAACCGGAAACATAATACTTGTGTGAATACATAGACAAACAGAGTGTCACTAGTATGCCTCTACTTGACTAGCTCGTTAATCAAAGATGGTTATGTTTCCTAGCCATAGACATGAGTTGTCATTTGATTAACGGGATCACATCATTAGGAGAATGATGTGATTGACTTGACCCATTCCGTTAGCTTAGCACTTGATCGTTTAGTATTCTGCTATTGCTTTCTTCATGACTTATACATGTTCCTATGATTATGAGATTATGCAACTCCCGTTTACCGGAGGAACACTTTGTGTGCTACCAAACGTCACAACGTAACTGGGTGATTATAAAGGTGCTCTACAGGTGTCTCCGAAGGTACTTGTTGGGTTGGCGTATTTCGAGATTAGGATTTGTCACTCCGATTGTCGGAGAGGTATCTCTGGGCCCACTCGGTAATGCACATCACTATAAGCCTTGCAAGCATTGCAACTAATGAGTTAGTTGCGGGATGATGTATTACAGAACGAGTAAAGAGACTTGCCGGTAACGAGATTGAACTAGGTATTGAGATACCGACGATCGAATCTCGGGCAAGTAACATACCGATGACAAAGGGAACAACGTATGTTGTTATGCGGTCTGACCGATAAAGATCTTCGTAGAATATGTAGGAGCCAATATGGGCATCCAGGTCCCGCTATTGGTTATTGACTAGAGAGGTGTCTCGGTCATGTCTACATAGTTCTCGAACCCGTAGGGTCCGCACGCTTAACGTTCGTTGACGATATAGTACTATGAGTTATGTATGTTGGTGACCGAATGTTGTTCGGAGTTTTGGATGAGATCACGGATATGACGAGGAACTCCGGAATGGTCCGGAAGTAAAGATTGATATGTGGATAGTAGTGTTTGATCTCTGGAAAGGTTCCGGAATCCATCGGAAGGGGTTCCGGATGTTTCCCGAAATGTTTGGGCACGAGAACACTTTATCTGGGCCAAAGGGGAAAGCCCACGAGGTTTTTGGAAAGCGCAAAAGGAAGTTTTGCGGAGTCCAGGGGCCAGACGCCAGGGTCCCCGGCGTCTGGACCCAGACGCCAGGGACCCTGGCGTCTGGCCCTGGAGTCCGAGAAGGACTCTTGCCTTTCGGGTGAAACCGACTTTGTGGAGGCTTTTACTCCAAGTTTCGACCCCAAGGCTCAACATATAAATAGAGGGGTAGGGCTAGCACCCAAGACACATCAAGAAACACCAAGCCGTGTGCCGGCAACCCCGTCTCCTCTAGTTTATCCTCCGTCATAGTTTTCGTGGTGCTTAGGCGAAGCCCTGCGAAGATTGTTCTTCACCAACACCGTCACCACACCGTCGTGCTGCCGGAACTCATCTACTACTTCGCCCCTCTTGCTGGATCGAGAAGGCGAGGACGTCACCGAGCCGAACGTGTGCAGAACTCGGAGGTGCCGTGCTTTCGGTACTTGGATCGGTCGGATCGTGAAGATGTACGACTACATCAACCGCGTTGATATAACGCTTCCGCTTTCGGTCTACGAGGGTACGTGGACATACTCTCCCCTCTCGTTGCTATGCATCACCATGATCCTATGTGTGCGTAGGAAATTTTTTGAAATTACTACGTTCCCCAACAGTGGCATCAGAGCCTGGTTTTATGCGTAGATGTCATATGCACGAGTAGAACACAAGTGAGTTGTGGGCGATATAAGTCATACTGCTTACCAGCATGTCATACTTTGGTTCGGCGGTATTGTTGGATGAAGCGGCCTGGACCGGCATTACGCGTACGCTTACGCGAGACTGGTTCTACCAACGTGCTTTGCACACAAGTGGCTGGCGGGTGTCAGTTTCTCCAACTTTAGTTGAACCGAGTGTGGCTACACCCGGTCCTTGCCAAGGTTAAAACAGCACCAACTTGACAAACTATCGTTGTGGTTTTGATGCGTAGGTAAGAACGGTTCTTGCTCAGCCCGTAGCAGCCACGTAAAATTTGCAACAACAAAGTAGAGGACGTCTAACTTGTTTTTGCAGGGCATGTTGTGATGTGATATGGTCAAGACATGATGCTAAATTTTATTGTATGAGATGATCATGTTTTGTAACCGAGTTATCGGCAACTGGCAGGAGCCATATGGTTGTCTCTTTATTGTATGCAATGCAATAGCCCTGTAATGCTTTACTTTATCACTAAGCGGGAGCGATAGTCGTAGAAGCATAAGATTGGCGAGACGACAACGATGCTACGATGGAGATCAAGGTGTCGCGCCGGTGACGATGGTGATCATGACGCTGCTTCGGAGATGGAAATCACAAGCACAAGATGATGATGGCCATATCATATCACTTATATTGATTGCATGTGATGTTTATCTTTTATGCATCTTATCTTTCTTTGATTGACGGTAGCATTATAAGATGATCCCTCACTAAATTATCAAAGTATAAGTGTTCTCCCTGAGTATGCACCGTTGCGAAAGTTCTTCGTGCTGAGACACCACGTGATGATCGGGTGTGATAGGCTCTACGTTCAAATACAACGGGTGCAAAACAGTTGCACACGCGGAATACTCAGGTTAAACTTGACGAGCCTAGCATATAACAGATATGGCCTCGGAACACGGAGACCGAAAGGTCGAGCGTGAATCATATAGTAGATATGATCAACATAGTGATGTTCACCGTTGAAACTACTCCATCTCACGTGATGATCGGACATGGTTTAGTTGATATGGATCACGTGATCACTTAGAGGATTAGAGGGATGTCTATCTAAGTGGGAGTTCTTAAGTAATATGATTAATTGAACTTTAATTTATCATGAACTTAGTCTTGGTAGTATTAGCATATCTATGTTGTAGATCAATAGCTCGCATTGTTGCTTCCCTGTGTTTTATATATGTTCCTAGAGAAAACTAAGTTGAAAGATGTTAGTAGCAATGATGCGGATTGGATCCGTGATCTGAGGTTTATCCTCATTGCTGCACAGAAGAATTATGTCCTTGATGCACCGCTAGGTGACAGACCTATTGCAGGAGCAGATGCAGACGTTATGAACGTTTGGCTAGCTCAATATGATGACTACTTAATAGTTTAGTGCACCATGCTTAACGGCTTAGAATCGGGACTTCAAAGACGTTTTGAACGTCATGGACCATATGAGATGTTCCAGGAATTGAAGTTAATATTTCAAGCAAATACCCGAGTTGAGAGATATGAAGTCTCCAACAAGTTCTATAGCTAAAAGTTGGAGGAGAATAGCTCAAGCAGTGAGCATGTGCTCAGATTGTCTGGGTACCACAATCGCTTGAATCAAGTGGGAGTTAATCTTCCAGATAAAATAGTGATTGACAGAATTCTCTAGTCACCATCACCAAGTTAGTAGAACTTCGTGTTGAACTATAATATGCAAGGGATGACGAAAATAATTCCCAAGCTCTTCGTGATGCTGAAATCGACGAAGGTAGAAATCAAGAAAAACATCAAGTGTTGATGGTTAACAAGACCACTAGTTTCAAGAAAAGGGCAAAGGGAAGAAGGGGAACTTCAAGAAGAACGGCAAGCAAGTTGCTGCTTAAGTGAAGAAGCCCAAGTCTGGACCTAAGCCTGAGACTAAGTGCTTCTACTGCAAAGGGACTGGTCACTGGAAGCGGAACTACCCCAAGTAATTGGCGGTTAAGAAGGATGGCAAAGTGAACATAGGTATATTTGATATACATGTTATTAATGTGTACTTTACTAGTGTTTATAGCAACCCCTCAGTATTTGATACTAGTTCAGTTGCTAAGAGTAGTAACTCAAAACGGGAGTTGCAGAATGAACAGAAACTAGTTAAGGGCGAGGTGACGATGTGTGTTGGAAGTAGTTCCAAGATTGATATGATCATCATCGCACACTCCCTATACTTTCGGGATTAGTGTTGAACCTAAATAAGTGTTATTTGGTGTTTGCGTTGAGCATGAATATGATTTGATCATGTTTATTGCAATACGGTTATTCATTTAAGTTAGAGAATAATTGTTGTTCTGTTTACATGAATAAAACCTTCTATGGTCATACACCCAATGAAAATGGTTTGTTGGATCTCGATCGTAGTAATACACATATTCATAATATTGAAGCCAAAAGATGCAAAGTTAATAATGATAGTGCAACTTATTTGTGGCACTGCCGTTTAGGTCATATTGGTGTAAAGCGCATGAAGAAACTCCATGCTGATGGAATTTTGGAATCACTTGATGCTTGCGAACCATGCCTTATGGGCAAGATGACTAAAACTCCGTTCTCCGGAACAATGGAGCAAGCAACTGACTTATTGGAAATAATACATACTGATGTATGCAATCCGATGAGTGTTGAGGCTCGCGGTGGGTATCATTATTTTCTGACCTTCACAGATGATTTGAGCAGATATGGGTATATCTACTTGATGAAACACAAGTCTGAAACATTTGAAAAGTTCAAAGAATTTCAGAGTGAAGTGGAGAATCATCGTATCAAAAATAAAAGTTTCTACGATATGATCGCGGAGGTAAAATATTTGAGTTACGAGTTTGGCCTTCAATTAAAACAATGTGGAATAGTTTCACAAAATTCGTGCCACCTGGAACACCACAGCATAATGGTGTGTCCAAATGTCATAACCGTACTTTATTGGATATAGTGCAATCTATGATGTTTCTTACCAATTTACCACTATAGTTTTGGGGTTATGCATTAGAGACAGCTGCATTCACATTAAAAAGGGCACCATCTAAATCCGTTGAGACGACACCGTATGAACTGTGGTTTGGCAAGAAACCAAAGTTGTCGTTTCTTAAAATTTGGGGTTGCGATGCTTATAAGAAAAAGCTTCATCCTGATAAGCTCAAACCCAAATCGGAGAAATGTGTCCTCATAGGATACCCAAAGGAGACAGTTGGGTACACCTTCTATCACAGATCCGAAGGCAAGATATTCGTTGCTAAGAATGGATCCTTTCTAGAAAAGGAGTTTCTCTCGAAAGAAGTGAGTGGGAGGAAAGTAGAACTTGATGAGGTAACTGTACCTGCTCCCCTATTGGAAAGTAGTTCATCGCAGAAATCTGTTCCTGTGACTACTACACCAATTAGTGAGGAAGCTAATGATGATGATCATCTAACTTCAGATCAAGTTACTACCGAACCTCGTAGGTCAACCAGAGTGAGATCCGCACCAGAGTGGTACGGTAATCCTGTTCTGGAGGTCATGTTACTTGACCATGACGAACCTACGAACTATGAGGAAGCGATGATGAGCCCAGATTCCGCGAAATGGTTTGAGGCCATGAAATCTGAGATAGGATCCATGTATGAGAACAAAGTATGGACTTTGGTTGTCTTGCCCGATGATTGGCAAGCCATAGAAAATAAATGGATCTTCAAGAGGAAGATGGACGCTGATAGTAGTGTTACTATCTACAAAGCTAGACTTGTCGAAAAAGGTTTTGACAAAGTTCAAGGTGTTGACTACGATGAGATTTTCTCACTCGTATCGATGCTTAAAGTTTGTCCGAATCATGTTAGCAATTGTCGCATTTTATGAAATCTGGCAAATGGATAACAAAACTGCAATCCTTAATGGATTTCTTAAAGAAGAGTTGTATATGATGCAACCAGAAGGTTTTGTCAATCCTAAAGGTGCTAACAAAATGTGCAAGCTCCAGCGATCCATCTATGGACTGGTGCAAGCATCTCGGAGTTGGAATATACGCTTTGATGAGTTGATCAAAGCATATAGTTTTATACAGACTTGCGGTGAAGCCAGTATGTCCAAGAAAGTGAGTGGGAGCACTACAACATTTTCTGATAAGTATATGTGAATAACATATTGTTGATCGGAAATAATGTAGAATTATTCTGCAAAGCATAAAGGAGTGTTTGAAAGGAGTTTTTCGAAGAAAGACCTCGGTGAAGCTGCTTACATATTGAGCATCAAGATCTATAGAGATAGATCAAAACGCTTGATAAGTTTTTTCAATGATTACATACCTTGACAAGATTTTGAATTAGTTCAAAATGGAACAGTCAAAGTAAGAGTTCTTGCCTGTGTTACAAGGTGTGAAATTGAGTAAGACTCAAAGCCCGACCACGGCAGAAGATAAGCAAAACATAGCTCCTCGGAGCTGAAGAACCAAGGCGGGTGAAGCTCTAATCCCAGACCGTCGAGGCATCCATATGCGCAAAATTTGAGCCATGCACGTGTACCTTTTATTTCTCCACCTACCGACTTTGGTTGGAACCTATATAAGTCGTATACATGCCTAGAAATAAAGTTAACAACCCGTAGACTAAAAACTTGTTTGAGATCTTTGCTCCATCTACCCATCCCTTTGTGGAATACAAGGCCACCTCTTCAGGTGATGAATCCAAGCCCACCCTTCGGGGTGATGTCCACGACCTTCGCAACTGAGAATCATAGATGAACCTCTACCTTTGTCCTCATTTTCTCTTGGATTTTGTGTGGATCAATTTCAATTAAATCGAGTAAGGAAACGATTGCAAGAGTATGTGTTCATCTGGGTATCAGTCATGAGGTTTGCACATTGGTTTTCATTGTCGGATTTGTGCTTCGCCAAATAGGCTACACTAGTTATCTTGTGTGTGTTCTTCATTCATTCTTGCTCCTATCCCGTAATTCATGAAGACTGGTCAACCTAGTCGTAACAAGATGCAAGGAAGATTTAGAAGGGAGTTGACCTCGACAACGTAGAGGCAGACAATAAGGACCGGAGGGAGCACTACCTCAATGAAGCAAACGTCTAATTCAGCGGCGAAAGGCTTGGATTTGAAGGAAATATGCCCTAGAGGCAATAATAAAGTTATTATTTATTTTCTTATTTCATGATAAATGTTTATCATTCATACTAGAATTGTATTAACCGGAAACATAATACTTGTGTGAATACATAGACAAACAGAGTGTCACTAGTATGCCTCTACTTGACTAGCTCGTTAATCAAAGATGGTTATGTTTCCTAGCCATAGACATGAGTTGTCATTTGATTAACGGGATCACATCATTACGAGAATGATGTGATTAACTTGACCCATTCCGTTAGCTTAGCACTTGATCGTTTAGTATTCTGCTACTGCTTTCTTCATGACTTATACATGTTCCTATGACTATGAGATTATGCAACTCCCGTTTACCGGAGGAACACTTTGTGTGCTACCAAACGTCACAACGTAACTGGGTGATTATAAAGGTGCTCTACAGGTGTCTCCGAAGGTACTTGTTGGGTTGGCGTATTTCGAGATTAGGATTTGTCACTCCGATTGTCGGAGAGGTATCTCTGGGCCCACTCGGTAATGCACATCACTATAAGCCTTGCAAGCATTGCAACTAATGAGTTAGTTGCGGGATGATGTATTACAGAACGAGTAAAGAGGCTTGCCGGTAACGAGATTGAACTAGGTATTGAGATACCGACGATCGAATCTCGGGCAAGTAACATACCGATGACAAAGGGAACAACGTATGTTGTTATGCGGTCTGACCGATAAAGATCTTCGTAGAATATGTAGGAGCCAATATGGGCATCCAGGTCCCGCTATTGGTTATTGACTAGAGAGGTGTCTCGGTCATGTCTACATAGTTCTCGAACCCGTAGGGTCCGCACGCTTAACGTTCGTTGACGATATAGTACTATGAGTTATGTATCTTGGTGACCGAATGTTGTTCGGAGTTTTGGATGAGATCACGGATATGACGAGGAACTCCGGAATGGTCCGGAAGTAAAGATTGATATGTGGATAGTAGTGTTTGATCTCTGGAAAGGTTCCGGAATCCATCGGAAGGGGTTCCGGATGTTTCCCGAAATGTTTGGGCACGAGAACACTTTATCTGGGCCAAAGGGGAAAGCCCACGAGGTTTTTGGAAAGCGCAAAAGGAAGTTTTGCGGAGTCCAGGGGCCAGACGCCAGGGTCCCCGGCGTCTGGACCCAGACGCCAGGGACCCTGGCGTCTGGCCCTGGAGTCCGAGAAGGACTCTTGCCTTTCGGGTGAAACCGACTTTGTGGAGGCTTTTACTCCAAGTTTCGACCCCAAGGCTCAACATATAAATAGAGGGGTAGGGCTAGCACCCAAGACACATCAAGAAACACCAAGCCGTGTGCCGGCAACCCCGTCTCCTCTAGTTTATCCTCCGTCATAGTTTTCTTAGTGCTTAGGCGAAGCCCTGCGAAGATTGTTCTACTACTTCGCCCCTCTTGCTGGATCGAGAAGGCGAGGACGTTACTGAGCCGAACGTGTGCAGAACTCGGAGGTGTCGTGCTTTCGGTACTTGGATCGGTCGGATCGTGAAGATGTACGACTACATCAACCGCGTTGATATAACGCTTCCGCTTTCGGTCTACGAGGGTACGTGGACACACTCTCCCCTCTCGTTGCTATGCATCACCATGATCCTGTGTGTGCGTAGGAATTTTTTTGAAATTACTACGTTCCCCAACAGGATTTGGCCAGGAAAGATCGGAGAGTGAGGCAGGGAACCAGATCTAGGGACGGTGTCACCCGAATCTGGTCAGGGAGGACCCAACGAAGGAGTCAACCGAACAAGGTCACGATGAGGGACATAGACTAACGACGGCCCACCATGATTTGGGAGAAGCCAGAGCGCCAGATTTGACGGTAGGGTATAGGGATCCGTTCGAGGATGATCAAGGGGAGGGGGTGTGGAAGGTGTTGGGCCTCCAGGTGCAGAGTGTTTTAGAAAGCAGCTAATTTTCCTAAAGTGAGTGCCCTTAACACTACAAAAAAAAGACACATCCGTGACATTTTGGGCCGAACGAAAAAAAATTCTGTCATACATATGACACTTCTATGATGATAATTGTGACAAAACCCGGTATCATCATAGATGTGGTGGGCTCCTACTTCTATGACAAAAAATCATGACAGAAAATGGGTTTTTCGTCCTGGGCGGGCCGGAGACGCAGCTGCATGACATTCTTTGGGCTGTCCATGACGGAAAAAACCGTGGTAGAAGCGAGGGGGAGGAAAATTTCGGGGAGTTCCCGGTTACGGTGGGAGGTCGGGGGCCGAGCGATGCGCGTTTCTCTCATACACGTACGCGCGTGTGTGCGAGGCGTTGGCTCTAACTGAACCCGAGCAAGGCGTTGGGCTCTAACTGAACCCGAGCGATTGCACTGCAGGCTACGCGTTACTGAACCCGAGCGATCGATCGATGGCTGTTAACTGAACCCGATCGAGCG